>NC_084750.1:2996471-3003971 GCF_033978785.1 Entelurus aequoreus
TTTACTTTAATTGTGTTTTTACTTGCAGAAAATTGTTTTTGTACTTGCAAATCGTTGTATTACTAATAGAAAAATGTTTGTTATTTTTTAAAACTTTTTAATTGTTTTTTTAACTTGCATAAAGTTACTTTTATACTTGCGAATTGTTTTTACTAACATATGTTTTTCCCCCTGCAAATAGTTTTTACTTGAATAATTTTAACTGAAATGTAACTTTTTAATAGTGTTTTTTACTGGGAGAAAAATGTTTATATACTTGCAAATGTTTTTTTTACTTGCAGAACACATATATATATATATATATATATATATATATATATATATATATATATATATATATATATATATATATATATATATATATATATATATATACACATATATAATTCCTTTTTTTAAATGCAAAAAAAAAATGTTATACACATCATTTTTTAAATTTAAATAATTTTTTTTTTTTACTTGCAAATAGTTTTATTACATACAAATCACTGGCATGAGTAAAAACCTTTTTGTGTGTCTGTAGTTTTGGCAGCAATTTCCCTCCACATGAGTGCACTCGAACACAACGTTCGGCCCTTAAATACGTGTAAATTTATTTCCGCAGCCCTTCTCGGCTGCTGACAAGTTGGGCCTGAAACAACTGCGCCCGCTGCTGGTTGGTGTCAATTGTCAAAATCCATGAAATAGCAGCTTCACAACATTAATTCATAGGATCAAAGGAATTCTGCACGATCTTGATGACACGCACACACACACACAGGTTATCATTTGGAATGGGGACCAAGTTTTTGATCCTCACTTGTGGGGGACCACCCTTTCTACAGGTTGTGGAGGCACAAAAAAAATGAGGTAAAATGGCCACTGCCCAGTTAGCTCATACACGTCTTTAAATCTCTGGATTGATGAAGTAATATGCTGATCATTCTTACTGGGGACCCTGGAGAAAAAGAGTTAGTATGGTTCATGGGGACCAAATTTAAATAATTTTGCATAATTCACACACATTTGGTACATGACTACTGAGGACCATTTAAATAAAAAAACAATAAAATAAAAAAAAAAAGTACAGTACCAGCTACAGCCCGATGAGGGGGCTGCTGTGCAAATGTCTCACACTCAAACTAACCAGTAAACATGTTTTATGGGCCAAAGCTTAAAAATCACTTAGGCATCTTCAGAATGGATCTGAATATCATTTAAAAAGGTTTCCCTTTAGGGGACCTGTTTTTTTGTCCCCATACCGTCAGAGGTACCCTAAAGGGGACTGTGTAAACAGAGCGATGTCTCCATTACGTAAGCATTGCCAGAAAACACACACACACACACACACACACACACACACACTTGCAAATAAGCAAGCTGTGACTCCCAGCTATGTTTGAATGTGTGACCTCCAAGAAGGGGAGCATGCAGGTGATACATCCTGAACTTTCGCACCTCCTATTATGTCACCTGCGACACAAGGCGCGTCGGCGGCCATTAGCGCAACCAACGCACCACCCGCCCCGCCGCCGTGGAGCAGCAACGCACACAAACGCTCTAACCGAGGCAAAACAGAAGCCATTCCTTTTTGCATTATGGATAGAGATGATGAAATATTAACAAGCTATCGCCTTTACAGGCGCACGTAATTAATACGCAGGATGGAGGGAAGGTTTCGGCGTCTCGTGAAAGGTCCATCCAAGCACACGCACGGCGGCCATCTCGGCGAAGGAAATTTGGTAGCCCGCTCATTGATATTTAAAAAAAAAATCTTTTTAGGCCATCTTCATGCGAGCAGAAGTTCTAAAAAAATGGTGTTGTAATTATGAGAGCAAATATTACAGATTCTGTATCAGGAATCAGAATGGAATGATTGGGGGGGGGGGGGGGGGGCGTCAGATTCACACACCTGTGGTACACTTCTCTTATTGTTATATTAATAATGTCCATTTATGATGTCGCTCAGAATGGAGCACGCAAAACCTACGGAATATTTGAATCAATTGTTTTGATTGAAATTCATCTCTTAATGACTCCTATCTCATGACCTGTGTGTCAGTTAGCATCCTCGTGATGCTAACTGAGCGATATCAGCATCAATAAAGTACTATCTATCTATCTATCATCATGAGGATGCTAATTGAGGCAGGTCAGTTAGCATCCTCGTGATGCTAACTGAGCGATATCAGCATCAATAAAGTACTATCTATCTATCTATCATCATGAGGATGCTAATTGAGGCAGGTCAGTTAGCATCCTCGTGATGCTAACTGAGCGATATCAGCATCAATAAAGTACTATCTATCTATCTATCATCATGAGGATGCTAATTGAGGCATGTCAGTTAGCATCCTCGTGATGCTAACTGAGCGATATCAGCATCAATAAAGTACTATCTATCTATCTATCATCATGAGGATGCTAATTGAGGCAGGTCAGTTAGCATCCTCGTGATGCTAACTGAGCGATATCAGCATCAATAAAGTACTATCTATCTATCTATCATCATGAGGATGCTAATTGAGGCATGTCAGTTAGCATCCGCGTGATGCTAACTGAGCGATATCAGCATCAATAAAGTACTATCTATCTATCTATCATCATGAGGATGCTAATTGAGGCATGTCAGTTAGCATCCTCGTGATGCTAACTGAGCGATATCAGCATCAATAAAGTACTATCTATCTATCTATCATCATGAGGATGCTAATTGAGGCAGGTCAGTTAGCATCCTCGTGATGCTAACTGAGCGATATCAGCATCAATAAAGTACTATCTATCTATCTATCTATCATCATGAGGATGCTAATTGAGGCAGGTCAGTTAGCATCCTCGTGATGCTAACTGAGCGATATCAGCATCAATAAAGTACTATCTATCTATCATCATGAGGATGCTAATTGAGGCATGTCAGTTAGCATCCTCGTGATGCTAACTGAGCGATATCAGCATCAATAAAGTACTATCTATCCATCTATCATCATGAGGATGCTAATTGAGGCATGTCAGTTAGCATCCTCGTGATGCTAACTGAGCGATATCAGCATCAATAAAGTACTATCTATCTATCTATCATCATGAGGATGCTAATTGAGGCAGGTCAGTTAGCATCCTCGTGATGCTAACTGAGCGATATCAGCATCAATAAAGTACTATCTATCTATCTATCATCATGAGGATGCTAATTGAGGCATGTCAGTTAGCATCCTCGTGATGCTAACTGAGCGATATCAGCATCAATAAAGTACTATCTATCTATCTATCATCATGAGGATGCTAATTGAGGCATGTCAGTTAGCATCCTCGTGATGCTAACTGAGCGATATCAGCATCAATAAAGTACTATCTATCTATCTATCATCATGAGGATGCTAATTGAGGCATGTCAGTTAGCATCCTCGTGATCCTAACTGAGCGATATCAGCATCAATAAAGTACTATCTATCTATCTATCATCATGAGGATGCTAATTGAGGCATGTCAGTTAGCATCCTCGTGATGCTAACTGAGCGATATCAGCATCAATAAAGTACTATCTATCTATCTATCATCATGAGGATGCTAATTGAGGCATGTCAGTTAGCATCCTCGTGATGCTAACTGAGCGATATCAGCATCAATAAAGTACTATCTATCTATCTATCTATCATCATGAGGATGCTAATTGAGGCAGGTCAGTTAGCATCCTCGTGATGCTAACTGAGCGATATCAGCATCAATAAAGTACTATCTATCTATCTATCATCATGAGGATGCTAATTGAGGCATGTCATTTAGCATCCTCGTGATGCTAACTGAGCGATATCAGCATCAATAAAGTACTATCTATCCATCTATCATCATGAGGATGCTAATTGAGGCATGTCAGTTAGCATCCTCGTGATGCTAACTGAGCGATATCAGCATCAATAAAGTACTATCTATCTATCTATCATCATGAGGATGCTAATTGAGGCAGGTCAGTTAGCATCCTCGTGATGCTAACTGAGCGATATCAGCATCAATAAAGTACTATCTATCTATCATCATGAGGATGCTAATTGAGGCAGGTCAGTTAGCATCCTCGTGATGCTAACTGAGCGATATCAGCATCAATAAAGTACTATCTATCTATCTATCATCATGAGGATGCTAATTGAGGCAGGTCAGTTAGCATCCTCGTGATGCTAACTGAGCGATATCAGCATCAATAAAGTACTATCTATCTATCTATCATCATGAGGATGCTAATTGAGGCATGTCAGTTAGCATCCTCGTGATGCTAACTGAGCGATATCAGCATCAATAAAGTACTATCTATCTATCTATCATCATGAGGATGCTAATTGAGGCATGTCAGTTAGCATCCTCGTGATGCTAACTGAGCGATATCAGCATCAATAAAGTACTATCTATCTATCTATCTATCATCATGAGGATGCTAATTGAGGCAGGTCAGTTAGCATCCTCGTGATGCTAACTGAGCGATATCAGCATCAATAAAGTACTATCTATCTATCTATCTATCATCATGAGGATGCTAATTGAGGCAGGTCAGTTAGCATCCTCGTGATGCTAACTGAGCGATATCAGCATCAATAAAGTACTATCTATCTATCTATCATCATGAGGATGCTAATTGAGGCATGTCAGTTAGCATCCTCGTGATGCTAACTGAGCGATATCAGCATCAATAAAGTACTATCTATCTATCTATCATCATGAGGATGCTAATTGAGGCAGGTCAGTTAGCATCCTCGTGATGCTAACTGAGCGATATCAGCATCAATAAAGTACTATCTATCTATCTATCATCATGAGGATGCTAATTGAGGCAGGTCAGTTAGCATCATGAGAATGCTAGCTGAGGCATGTCGGTATCATTAGTTTATTATTTCTTCGGTCAATGGTCAACAAAGTAAACAGTTTTACACAAACAAACAGATGTACATTCATAAACAAACAGTTGTACATTCATAAAAATAAAAAAAATGTTGCAGACTGTGACAGTTTGACCCCACACTGTCACTGTTCGACCTTTAGACTTACTCACAAACCATGCACATGTTGTTAGGAAGCTCAACATGGACAAACTACATTCAATCTTGTTACTCAGTGAAAAGCATGCGCTCAACAAACAAATTGTTACCTGTCACTCACCATGGCTCTGAACAATTGACTAAAAGAGTCAGAGTGGGGCTGAGGGCTTTATGTAGGTGAACACACCTGCGTTCACTAATTAGGCCACATTTGGGTCGAACCATGATCTTCAAAAGCTGGGTGTTACAGAAGGACACTGGACATTTAAAAGTGACGTTACCTAAGCCTGAATACACGGTGTACACAAATGACTGCTCTACACATGCACAAGTACTATGTGAATACTTTTTAGACATGTGATGGTTATTTATGGTGTAATTTACAAAATAACTTTTCTTAATTCCCCCTGTCAAATTGGTCCCAGCTAGTGGGAGGGGATATGGGCTATTTAAATTGGAAAATGCCATTTTTTCTGACAGTCTGCTGTCGGTCACTGCCAGAGGAGGTTCTCTGTCCTGAGCAGGAGTTTCAAACATCTACTGAGGCGATTATTTTGATGATGAGATTGTGTTGTAACCCGTAGTGATGGGTTGATGAGGCCTCATGAAGCGTTTCGACACATTGCAAAACTGTATTGATACTGTGTCGATACTGTGTCACTAAATACTGACATCTGCTGGACATTAAAAATCCCTACAGGCAACCTATGGACCGACTCAACTGACAATGATTTTATGACCTAGTACAGGGGTCGGCAACCCAAAATGTTGAAAGAGCCATATTGGACCAAAAATACAAAAACAAATCTGTCTGGAGCCGCAAAAAATTAAAAGCCATATTACATGTGTCATGAGATATACATTTAATTAAGAGGACTTAAAGGAAACTAAATGACCTCAAATATAGCTACAAATGAGGCATAATGATGCAATATGTACATATCGCTAGCCTAAATAGCATGTTAGCATCGATTAGCTTGCAGTCATGCAGTGACCAAATATGTCTGATTAGCACTCCACACAAGTCAATAACATCAACAAAACTCACCTTTGTGCACTCATGCACAACGTTAAAAGTGTGGTGGACAAAATGAGACAGAAAAAGAAGTGGCATAAAACACGTCCTAGAAAGTCGGAGAAAGTTATACATGTAAACAAACTATACGGTGAGTTCAGGGACCGCCAAAATTAGTAGGACAAAACGGCGCTCGCCAAATACTCGAATCAGTGAAGCATGTTTAATACAAACAGTGTGATTTATAACAATTAGGGAGGTTTGTGTCATGTTTGTCCTCCTACAGAAACCATAATAAAACAAAAAAATAGATTTTTTTCCCCTCATCTTTTTCCATTCTTCATACATTTTTGAAAAATCTCCAGAGAGCCACTAGGGCGGCGCTAAAGAGCCGCATGCGGCTCTAGAGCCGCGGGTTGCCGACCCCCGACCTAGTATATACAATAATATAAACCAAGTCATTGTATTTCATTTAGGATTATTTCATATCTTCACTTAAATAAAAATATATTTTTATCTTTTTTAGATACAGTCAAATAATGTGAACATGTATCGTGACTAGGATGGTAGAAGGTGGGGATTGAACCCCAGTAACCAGCAACCCTCCGATTGCTGGCGCGGCCACTCTACCAACTTCGCCACGCCGTCATTCCTATCACCTTCTCTAGTAACAGTAGTGATGGGTCCTGCAACACAGATGCATCGGCGCATGCGTCGAGCTCATAGATCAGGGGTCGGCAACCTTTACCACTCAAAGAGCCATTTTGGCAAGTTTCACAAATTAAAGAAATGAATGGGAGCCACAAAAAAAAAATTTAAATTTAAAATGAAAAACACCGCATACAAAGCTTAAATTGCTTTGTGCTATGTTAACTAGGGGTCTCAGACACACGCACCTTAATATGGAAATTTGATGTTAGTGCGGCCCGCGAGTTTTGAATGAATGGCGCTTGATAGCGTCATACTTGCCAATCCTCTCATTAATTCCGGGAGACTCCCGAATATCAGGGCGTGATGGCACTGCTTTTGGCGCCCTCTACAGTCTGCCCAAACAGTGTACCTGCTCGACCACATGTAGAATGCGGCTTCAGCTTGCTCACGTAAGTGACAGCAAGGCGTACTACTTCAACAGCCACACAGCTTACACTGACGGTAGCCGTGCAAAAACAACTTTAACACTGTTACGTTACAAATATGCGCCACACTTTGAACCCACACCAAAAAAGAATGACAAACACATTTCTGGAGAACATCTGCACTGTAACACAACATCAACACAACACAACAAATACCCAGAATCCCATGAAGCCCTAACTCTTCCGCTCAACCGACGCACGGAGGGGGGGAGGGTTGATGTGCGGGGGGGCTTGGTGGTAGCGGGGGTGTATAATCTAGACCGGAAGAGTTAGGGCTGCATGGGATTCTGGGTATTGGTTGTGTTGTGTTACACTACCGTCAGTGTAAGCTGTGTGGCTGATGAGTAAG
>NC_084750.1:3008971-3033971 GCF_033978785.1 Entelurus aequoreus
TTCTGAATGTTTTGGGCATTGGGGAAATACTGCATATTTCAGTTTTATTATAAAAAACAAAGTTGTCTTTGACAGAAAAAGCATAAAACCTTTTTGGGTTTTTTAACTTTATATCAACCTGAAGTTGATATACTGTACAGATTTACTGTAATCGTTTAATAAAAAATAATAATTCGACTTGTTTTTAACATTTTAATGACTTAGACCCGGGGTGTCAAACTCATTTTAGATCGGGGGCCACATGGAGAAAAATGTACTCCCAAGTGGGCCAGACTGGTAAAATCACGGTACAATAACTTAAAAATAAAGACAACTTCAGATTGTTTTCTTTGTTTAAAAATAGAACAAGCGCATTCTGAAAATGAAGAAATAATAAATAATGTTGTTGTTTTTTTTTACACTTACATGTTGCGGTTAATAGTATATTATCTTTATTTGTCGTGATTTATATACGTTCTTAATAAATTATGTGATCATGTTCATCAGTCAACTCATTGGTGTTAATTTTCAATCTATCAAGATAAAAAAAATTATATCAAAATCAAATTACAGTATATTATGTAGTTTGATCATTTTCCTCGACTGGTGCACTAACATCATGTGGTTTTTTTGTTTTTTTTTTACATATGTAGCATCATCTACAAAGATACAAAGAATTGCTATTGTGACATCTAGTGGACACATTTAGAACAGCAAGTTTATTTAATTCCAAAATTCCGGCTCATTTTTATACTTAGCAAACTCATCCCGCGGGCCGGATAACACCTGTTCGTGGGCCTGATTCGGCCGCGGGCCATACGTTTGACACCGCTGACTTAGACCCTTTATGGTCCCCGGGAGCACTAAAAAGGTAAAAAATAATTAAAATCCATATATTTTGTTTTGATTTGAAAATGAAAAATATCAAAAATGGCCCCCGCATGCTTTAATTTTTCTGTGTGCGGCCCTCAGTGGAAAAAGTTTAGAAACCCCTGACTTAAATTGATTCATGATAGATATATACTATCCTCTTAATACTGTCATCACACAAGTTAATCATCGTATATACATTGAATTATTACATTATTTACAATCCGGGGTGGGGGGGTTTGGTTGATATCAACACTTCGGTCATCAACAATTGCATCATCAGAGAAATGGACATCGGAACAGTGTAGGACTGACTTAGTAGGATATGTACAGCGAGTAGTGGACATAGAGACAGAGATCAGAAAGCGTAAGAATAAGTATCTACATTTGATTATTTACATTTGATTATATACAATTCGGGGAGGTAGGATGTGGAAGGGAGGGTGTTAGTTTAGGGTGGAAGTTGCCTGGAGGTGTTCTTTTAGTGCGGTTTTGAAGGAGGATAGAGATGCCCTTTCTTTTACACCTGTTGGGAGTGCATTCCATATTGATGTGGCATAGAAGGAGAATGAGTTAAGACTTTTGTTAGATCGGAATCTGGGTTTAACGTGGTTAGTGGAGCTCCCCCTGGTGTTGTGGTTCAGGAAGTAGTTGACATGTACTTCTGTATCAGGGAGGTGTAGCGAATTTTATAGACTAGGCTCAGTGCAAGTTGTTTTACTCTGTCCTCCACCTGAGAAGTGGGTAGGAGTGAGGTGTGATCTGGGGTGGAGGTCTAGAAGTAATCTGACTAGCTTGTTCTGGGATGTTTGGAGTCTAGATTTGAGGGTTTTGGAGGTGCTGGGGTACCAGGAGGTGCATGCGTAATCGAAAAAGGGTTGAATGAGAGTTCCCGCTAGAATCTTCAAGGTGCTCTAGTTGACCAGAGAGGAGATTCTGTAGAGAAATCTTGTTCGTTGGTTGACCTTTCTGATTACCTTGATGCTGCTAACTGAGGGATGTCAGTGAATGTCAGTTAGCATCATGATGTTAACTAACGGATGCCCCCCCCCCCCATTCTCATGAATCCACACTGTGATGATGCGGACTGAGTGATGTCAGTTAGCATCATGAAGATGCTAACTGAGTGGTGTCAGCTAGCATAATGATGATGCTAACAGAAAGATGTCAGTTAGCATCATGATGATGCTAACTGATCTGATCATCATGATGATGCCAACGGATCTGTTAGCATCTTGATGATGCTAACAGAAAGATGTCAGTTAGCATCATGATGATGCTAACGGATCTGTTAGCATCTTGATGATGCTAACAGAAAGATGTCAGTTAGCATCATGATGATGCTAACGGATCTGTTAGCATCTTGATGATGCTAACAGAAAGATGTCAGTTAGCATCATGATGATGCTAACTGATCTGATCATCATGATGATGCTAACGGATCTGTTAGCATCTTGATGATGCTAACAGAAAGATGTCAGTTAGCATCATGATGATGCTAACGGATCTGTTAGCATCTTGATGATGCTAACAGAAAGATGTCAGTTAGCATCATGATGATGCTAACTGATCTGATCATCATGATGATGCTAACGGATCTGTTAGCATCTTGATGATGCTAACAGAAAGATGTCAGTTAGCATCATGATGATGCTAACGGATCTGTTAGCATCTTGATGATGCTAACAGAAAGATGTCAGTTAGCATCATGATGATGCTAACGGATCTGTTAGCATCTTGATGATGCTAACAGAAAGATGTCAGTTAGCATCATGATGATGCTAACTGATCTGATCATCATGATGATGCTAACGGATCTGTTAGCATCATGATGATGCTAACTGATCTGTTAGCATCTTGATGATGCTAACAGAAAGATGTCAGTTAGCATCATGATGATGCTAACGGATCTGTTAGCATCTTGATGATGCTAACAGAAAGATGTCAGTTAGCATCATGATGAGGCTAACTGATCTGATCATCATGATGATGCTAACGGACCTGTTAGCATCTTGATGATGCTAACTGACACCACTCAGTTCGCATCATCACAGTGTGGATTCAGTTAGCATGATGATGATGCTAACTGCCAGTTAGCATCATCATCATGCTAACTGACATCCCTCAGTTCGCATGATGATGATGCCAACTGCCAGTTAGCATCATCATCATGCTAACTGACATCCCTCAGTTCGCATGATGATGATGCTAACTTCCAGTTAGCATCATCAATACAACCTTAGTTTCTAGTGTAACTTGCGCGAAGCTCAGTGGACAGAATTTCAAGGAGCAAAAGGTAGCTGGGCGAGAGAGGACGCTTTGACGGAAACGCTGAGATGTTTCTTTTCTCTGTACTGAAGTGTGTATCATACCCCCCCCCCCCCCCCCCCCCACCCCCGCGGGGTCCTTTCAGCGTTCTGCCGTCCTTAGCAGTTTACAGCGCAGAGGGCCAATCGGATGACGGCTCAGCCCTCGTGGAGGCCGCGGTTACTGGCAGCCGACGGGCCTAATGTTGATTTATACGCGTCGCTGAGCTCCACAACGCAGCTAAAAATAAAGCGTGCAATATCCCCAGACCACCTGGGGCAGATTATGCACTCCTGCCAGCATCTCACTTCCTGGGCAGCGTGCACGTGTCGTCAGCGCATGACCTCAGGTGCACCGTAACTCGCTGTCGAGGAACACTCGGGGAGCTAACGCTCAAAGTTGTTTGGAAACACTCACTCCCTGACAACCTGGGTATTAAGTTGAAAGCGTCTGGTTCAAACACTGATGACATTTATTAAACAAGACAAGAAGCAAGGAATTAAACAGAGACAGAATTAAATTTGGCTCAATTGAGGAGAGACGTCTGGACTGTACTCTTTGGACAGTATCACCACGCTCTGGCGAAAGATTGTACGCCTCCTCTTATTTGGACTTTCCCTGATTACATGGCAACAGCTGTTTCTAAGGGACGGCGGTCGTAAACAGCCATCGCCTTTGATTACAACAGTGCAAAGAAAAGGTTGTAAAACAGTTCAAAGAAGAGGTCGCCTTGAGGGGAGTCAGGGGTTAGCGGGGGGGTTTATATTGTAGCATTAACTGTTAGCATGCTAACATTAGTGAGCTAACTTATTTTTAGTCAATTTAGCAGCCAAACGCCTCAGACTCATATAACTTGGTACTTAAAATGTGGTAATTGTTAGCATGCTAACATTAGCATTTTAGCGTACCAACATTAAAATGCTAAAAAAATTTTGCCAATTATGCAGCAAAACACCATTATTCATCGATTTTCTACTGTGTGTCCTCTCAGAGTCTTATAAGTTGGTACTTGACACACATGAACTGCTAGCATACTAACATTAGCGAGGTAACTTCTCTAGCCAATTTAACAGCCAAACGCCTCAGACTCATATAACTTGGTACTTGACCTGGCTAACTGATAGCATGCTAACATTAGCATTTTAGCGTACCAACATTAAAATGCTAACTTTTTTAGCCAATTTTGCAATCGAACATCATCATCCATCAATGTTCTACCGCGTGACCCCTCAGAGTCTTATAACCTGGTATTTGACACACGTTAACTGTTAGCATGCTAACATTAGTGAGCTAACTTTTTTTTAGCCAATTTAGCAGCCAAACGCCTCAGACTCATATAACTTGGTACTTGAAATGTGCTAATTGTTAGCATGCTAACATTAGCATTTTAGCGTACCAACATTAAAATGCTAACTTTTTCTTGCCAATTCTGCAGCAAAACACCATCATTCATCGATTTTCTACTGTGTGTCCTCTCAGAGTCTTATAAGTTGGTACTTGACACACGTTAACTGTTAGCATACTAACATTAGCGAGGTAACTTCTCTAGCCAATTTAGCAGCCAAACGCCTCAGACTCATATAACTTGGTACTTGACCTGGGTAACTGATAGCATGCTAACATTAGCATTTTAGCGTACCAACATTAAAATGCTAACTTTTTTAGCCAATTTTGCAATCGAACATCATCATCCATCAATGTTCTACCGCGTGACCCCTCAGAGTCTTATAACCTGGTATTTGACACACGTTAACTGTTAGCATGCTAACATTGGTGAGCTAACTTTTTTTAGCCAATTTAGCAGCCAAACGCCTCAGACTCATATAACTTGGTACTTGAAATGTGCTAATTGTTAGCATGCTAACATTAGCATTTTAACGTACCAACATTAAAATGCTAAAAAAATTTTGCCAATTCTGCAGCAAAACACCATCATTCATCGATTTTCTACTGTGTGTCCTCTCAGAGTCTTATAAGTTGGTACTTGACACACGTTGACTGTTAGCATACTAACATTAGCGAGGTAACTTCTCTAGCCAATTTAGCAGCCAAACGCCTCAGACTCATATAACTTGGTACTTGACCTGGCTAACTGATAGCATGCTAACATTAGCATTTTAGCGTACCAACATTAAAATGCTAACTTTTTTAGCCAATTTTGCAATCGAACATCATCATCCATCAATGTTCTACCGCGTGACCCCTCAGAGTCTTATAACCTGGTATTTGACACACGTTAACTGTTAGCATGCTAACATTAGTGAGCTAAATATTTTTAGTCAATTTAGCAGCCAAACGCCTCAGACTCATATAACTTGGTACTTGAAATGTGCTAATTGTTAGCATGCTAACATTAGCATTTTAGCGTACCAACGTTAAAATGCTAACTTTTTTTTGCCAATTCTGCAGCAAAACACCATCATTCATCGATTTTCTACTGTGTGTCCTCTCAGAGTCTTATAAGTTGGTACTTGACACACATTAACTGTTAGCATACTAACATTAGCGAGGTAACTTCTCTAGCCAATTTAGCAGCCAAACGCCTCAGACTCATATAACTTGGTACTTGACCTGGCTAACTGATAGCATGCTAAAATTAGCATTTTAGCGTACCAACATTAAAATGCTAACTTTTTTAGCCAATTTTGCAATCGAACATCATCATCCATCAATGTTCTACCGCGTGACCCCTCAGAGTCTTATAACCTGGTATTTGACACACGTTAACTGTTAGCATGCTAACATTAGTGAGCTAACTTTTTTTTTAGCCAATTTAGCAGCCAAACGCCTCAGACTCATATAACTTGGTACTTGAAATGTGCTAATTGTTAGCATGCTAACATTAGCATTTTAGCGTACGAACATTAAAATGCTAACTTTTTTTTGCCAATTCTGCAGCAAAACACCATCACTCATCGATTTTCTACTGTGTGTCCTCTCAGAGTCTTCAAAGCTGAGAGGACCGTGAAGCCAAGCCCCATCATAATGAGTAACAGTAAAATACAGTAGCATAGCAGGCCTACGTATTCAATAAAAACAAGTCAGAGGTCTTATTTAACAAGTATATTTCATATTTTTGGCCACCGTATCAATACACACAATGCACAGTAGTGTTGTCCAGATACCAATATTTTGGTACCGGTACCGGTACCAAAATGTATTTCGATACTTTTCGGTACTTTTCTAAATAAAGGGGACCAAAAAAAATGGCATTATTGGCTTTTTGTTTTACTAAAAATCTTAGGGTACATTAAACATATGTTTCTTATGGCAAGTTTAGTCCTTAAATAAAATAGTGAACATACAAGACAACTTGTCTTTTAGTAGTAAGTAAGCAAACAAAGGCTCCTAATTTAGCTGCTAAATTATATGCAGTAACATATTGTGTCATTTATCATTCTATTGTTTTGTCAACATTATTAAGGACAAGCGGTAGAAAATGAATTATTAATCTACTTGTTCATTTACTGTTAAAGGCCTACTGAAATGAATTTTTTTTATTTAAACGGGGATAGCAGATTCATTCTATGTGTCATACTTGATCATTTCGCGATATTGCCATATTTTTGATGAAAGGATTTAGTAGAGAACAACGACGATAAATGTCGCAACTTTTGGTCGCTGATAAAAAAAAAGCCTTGCCTGTACTGGAAGTAGCGTGACGTCACCAAAGGAAGGACTCCTCACATTCTACCATTGTTTACAATGCAGCGAGAGAGAAAGCGACGATTACCCCATTAATTTGAGCCAGGATGAAAGATTCGTGGATGAGGAACGTGAGAGTGAAGGACTAGAATGCAGTGCAGGACGTATCTTTTTCGCTCTGACCGTAACTTAGGTACAAGGATTCATTGGATTCCACACTTTCTCCTTTTTCTATTGTGGATCACGGATTTGTATTTTAAACCACCTCGGATACTATATCCTCTTGAAAATGAGAGTCGAGAACGCAAAATGGACATTTACAGTGACTTTTATCGCCACGACAATACATCGGCGAAGCTCTTTAGCTACTGAGCTAACGTGATAGCATCGGGCTCAAATGCAGATAGAAACAAAATAAATAAATCCCTAATCCCTGACTGGAAGGATAGACAGAAGATCAACAATACTATTAAACCATGTACATGTAACTACACGGTTAATAATTCCCAGCCTGGCAAAGCTTAACAATGCTGTTGCTAACGACGCCATTGAAGCTAATTTAGCAACGGGACCTCACAGAGCTATGATAAAAACATTAGCGCTCCACCTACGCCAGCCCTCATCTGCTCATCAACACCCGTGCTCACCTGCGTTCCAGCGATCGACGGAAGGACGAAGGACTTCACCCGATCATCTGTGCGGTTGGCGGCTAGCGTCGGCTAGCGCGTCTGCTATCCAAGTAAGTCCTCCTGGTTGTGTTGCTACAGCCAGCCGCTAATACACCGATCCCACCCACAACTTTCTTCTTTGCAGTCTTCATTGCTCATTAAACAAATTGCAAAAGATTCACCAACACAGATGTCCAGAATACTGTGGAATTATGAGATGAAAACAGAGCTTTTTTGTATTGGATTCAATGGGGTACCAATACTTCCGTTTATCTAGTGACGTCACGCGCATACGTAATCATACATAGACGTTTTCAACCGGAAGTTTAGCGGGAAATTTAAAATTGCACTTTACAAGTTAACCCGGCCGTATTGGCATGTGTTGCAATGTTAAGATTGATATATAAACTATCAGACTGCGTGGTCGGTAGTAGTGGCTTTCAGTAGGCCTTTAATATCTGCTTACTTTCTCTTTTAACATGGTTTATCTACACTTCTGTTAAAATGTAATAATCACTTATTCTTCTGTTGTTTTAATGCTTTACATTAGTTTTGGATGATACCACACATTTGGGTATAAATCCGATACCAAGTCGGGAGTTGTACCTGAGACGCCGAGATGAGCGGTCGCACCCTCTTTCGCTCCCGATCGGGAATCCAAACAACTGCTCGGATTATCCCACACTTCCTCCTTTTTCTACTGTGGATTACGGATTTATATTTTAAACCTCCTCGGATACTCTACCCTCTTGAAAATGAGAGTCGAGAACGCGAAATGGACATACACAGTGACTTTTATCTCCACGACAATATATCGGCGAAGCACCTTGGCTTCGGAGCTAACGTGTTAGCATCGTGCTTGTCTGCACATCGAGGCAGAAGAAACATGCCCCTGACTGGAAGGATAGACAGAAAGTCAATAATACTACTATTACTTCTACTATCAGGAGACACTGAACTCAACCCTGGACCTGCAACAACACGGTTAATGTTGTCCCGACTGGCGAAGACTAGCAATGCTACTGCTAGCGTCGCCATCGAAGCTAACTCGGCTACCGGCTCGTCTCAGCTCAGGCTCACCTGTGCTCCTGCGGTCGGCGGCTCGGCGGAGGACTTCGCCCCGTTCATCGACACGGTCGGAGGCTCGGCGGCGGCGGTGGAGGACGACCCAGTCATCAGAGAAGGCAGCGACTCAGCGGCGGTGAACGACGCGGCGGCTGCGGTGGACGGCGACCCAGACATCGGTGATTGCGGGGAACTGCACGAGATGGCGGGGGTCCACGCGACCTCTCCCCAGTCCCGGACGGCCGAGGACGCGCCATACACAGGATTTAGAGGCGCCTTTACACAAACATTTTCGTTATTCTCTTTCTCTTTGTCTTCAAAAAGCCCGCCAAAAGGAAACCCAACCCATCCCCCAGCAACCCTACCTGGCCTCCTCCTTCCTCTCCCTCCCCCTTCACCTGGAGGACGATCAATATGCCTCTCTCTCCTCTCTCTCCTTGCTCTTCAACTGCAACAGCAATAATAACCAACAATTTTTCTGGTCAGTACCACAACACAGCGGACTCTGATGCTCTTTTTGGTTCCAGTGGACTACACATCATCCACCTTAATGTGAACAGCCTCTCTGGAGCCAAACTCGACCAAATCAGAGAAATGTTCCTCAACACGAAGGTAAAAATCTTGTGTTTCTCGGAAACCAAATTTGATCAAAGTATTTCTGACTCAGAGATAGAAATACAAAACTTTTCGGTTATCAGAAATGATAGGAATAAACACGGTGGGGGCGTTTGTATGTATATTCACCAGGATATTAAATACATAACTCGCACTGATCTTAACCACAATAACCTGGAATCTGTGTGGGCGGAAATCAAATTTAAAAATGCTAAGCCGGTACTAATAGGGACTGTTTATAGACCCCCTAATCAGAGTGATTTCTATGGGGCTTTGGAAGAATGCTTGGCGGGGACAGACAACATGGAGAAAATTATAACTGGGGATCTGAACACAGATATTCAACGCAAAGATGCGCCTGTCTTCAGATCCTTCAGCAAGTTTTGTAATCTGCACGGTCTTTCCCAGCTAATAGCGCTACCCACAAGGGTGTGTGATTCCACCCAATCAACCATAGATCTCATTCTCACTTCAGACCGGCCTAAAATAAAAAATAGTGGGGTCATGATCTGTGGTCTTAGCGACCACTATCTAACCTTCTGCACCCGTAAAATAGCTAAACCTAAAGCCAATGGCCACATAACAGCCCAATCCAGATCCCTCAAAAAATACTCCAATGACAATTTCAATTTAAAATTAGATGAGTGGGACTGGTCCCCTGTGCTCGCGAGCAACCTGGTCGATGTCGCTTGGGATCGCTTCAAAACGGCGTTCCTAAAGATACTAAATGACATGGCTCCCGTGAAAACAGTCAGGATCAAAGCCCGCTCGGAACCATGGATGAATCCGGACCTATTAGCTGCCATAAAAGACAGAGACAGGAAATACTCTGAATACCAAAAATGTAAAACAGAAGTAGATAAACAACCCAATAATATCAACCTCAAATTACTCCTTTCAACTCTCAAAAAGCAATGCAATAAATTAAGAAATAAGTCAACCAACCTGACTAAATCCTTAAAAAAAAATTACATTAACGACAAAATAGAGGAAAACACGAATAAGCCACGTGAGCTCTGGAAAATTCTCAACAACCAGCTTCCTGGTTGCAGCCAGAAACTTAAAACAAGACTCACCAACATCAGCATCAAGGAGGGTGACTCCCTCATTACAGACAAAATGGAGGTAGCTAGCAGACTTAACGCCTTTTTCACCAGCATAGCTGCAACTCTTGTCAACAAGCTGTCCCACCACTCTGGTCGCTTTGGTGTAGAACACATTAAAGCCTTCTACAGAAAGCGAGGAGTATCCAACAATGATTTCAAATTAGAAATGGTCACAGCTGATGAGGTGTTTAAAAAATTGAGCGCGCTCCACCCTAACAAGGCCACCGGCCTTGATAATATTCCCTCCAGATTCCTCAGGGACTCTGCCTCCATCATTGCCCCGATCATCACGCACATAATAAACCTATCAATTACACAAGGCCAAGTACCAAAAGATTTTAAGATAGCAAGAGTAACTCCCCTCTTTAAAAAAGGAAGCAAATTGGAACCTGGCAACTACCGACCTGTTTCTATTCTCAGCTCCATTTCGAAAGTAATGGAGAAAATAGTTTATGAACAGGTCGATAGTTACCTTGCCACTAATAAACTCATGTACAAATTCCAATCCGGCTTCAGAACTAACCACTCCACTGACACATGCCTTCTCTATCTGACCGACCACATCAAACATGAGGTGGACGCGGGCAAATACTGCGGCATGGTCATGCTGGACCTTCAGAAGGCCTTTGACACCGTTAACCACGCTATACTGTTGGATAAGCTCAGAGCAATCGGATTTAACAAAACCTCTTGGAGCTGGATGCAGTCTTACTTGGAGGGGAGGGAGCAGGTGGTAGAGGTGAACGGCACCGTGTCCCCCCCCCTCTCGGTGAGCTGTGGAGTCCCCCAAGGCAGTATATTGGGACCTTTACTGTTCCTAATATACATAAACGACATGTCATCGGCATGTGACTGTGAATTGTTTTTGTTTGCGGATGACTCTGCCCTGCTGGTATCCGGCAAGGACAAGTCACAGGTGGAGAAAATCCTCAGTGCTGAGCTCTGTAGAACTTGCACCTGGCTCGCTGACAACAAGCTATCCATCCACTTGGGTAAAACAGAATCCATCCTGTTTGGGTCCCACATCAAACTTAAGAGAGTCAATCACTTCACCATAAAAGTAGGTGACAGTGTCATCACCAGGAAAGATGAGGTCACCTACCTAGGTTCCATTCTAGAGGCTAACCTTTCCTGTGATAAAATGGCAACCAAGGTAATCAAAAAGGTTAACCAACGAACGAGATTTCTCTACAGAATTTCCTCTCTGGTCAACAAAAGCACCTTGAGGATTCTGGCGGGAACTCTCGTTCAACCCTTTTTCGATTACGCATGCACCTCCTGGTACCCTAGCACCTCCAAAACCCTCAAATCTAAACTCCAAACATCTCAGAACAAGCTAGTCAGGTTACTTCTAGACCTCCACCCCAGATCCCACCTCACTCCTACCCACTTCTCTAAAGTGGGCTGGCTCAAGGTGGAGGACAGAGTTAAACAACTTGCACTGAGCCTAGTCTATAAAATCCGCTACACCTCCCTGATACCGAAGTACATGTCAAACTACTTCCTTAACGTAAATGACCGCCATAACCACAACACCAGGGGGTGCTCCACTAACCACGTTAAACCCAGATTCCGAACTAACAAAGGTCTTAACTCATTCTCTTTCTATGCCACATCAATGTGGAATGCGCTCCCAACAGGTATAAAAGAAAGGGCATCTCTATCCTCCTTCAAAACCGCTATAAAAGTTCACCTCCAGGCAGCTACAACCCTAAACTAACACCCTCCCCGGATTGCTAATAATCAAATGTAAACAATCAAATGCAGATTCTTTTTCTTATGCCTTCTGATCTCTCTCTCTCTCTCTCTCTCTCTCTCTCTCTCTCTCTCTCTCTCTCTCTCTCTCTCTCTCTCTCTCTCTCTCTCTCTATGTCCACTACCCCCCCCACCCCCCCCCCCCCACCCCACCCCCCCTCCACACTCCTGATTGTAAATAATGTAAATAATTCAATGTGATTATCTTGTGTGATGACTGTATTATGATGATAGTATATATGATAGTATATATCTGTATCATGAATCAATTTAAGTGGACCCCGACTTAAACAAGTTGAAAAACTTATTCGGGTGTTACCATTTAGTGGTCAATTGTACGGAATATGTACTTCACTGTGCAACCTACTAATAAAAGTCTCAATCAGTCTCAATCAATACAGGATCATACAATGGTCATATTCAAAGTCCTCATGTGTCCAGGGACATATTTCCTGAGTTTATAAACATAATATACATTTTTTTTAAACGAAAAAAGATTTTGTGATCCTAAAAAATATCGATGTAATCATAGTAGTATCGACTAGATACGCTCCTGTACTTGGTATCATTACAGTGGATGTTGGGTGTAGATCCACCAATGGCGTATGTTTACATTTTGATGCCGGTGAGCTACGGTGTGTAGTGAAGCATGTTTAGCTATTCCTCGTCCTGCAGGGATGATACTTGTAAGAAACTTACTTTATTTGTCGCCATGGAGACCAGGATTAGTGTACTTTAGCCGCTAGCTAGCTAGCCATGTCTTAAAGCACCTCTTCCTGAGGGCGTTTCAGTGTTATAACTTCACCTTTATCCTTAGTTTTTAAGCCAAAATGCGTCCGTTCTCCCTTTTCTGTCTACACACTGTGTCTGCTCGTAAGTACTCTGTGATTGTGCGCTGCCGAACATGCTCCTCTGCTCGTAAACCAGCAATGTCACGACGTGACCACGACGGGGGCCCGGTACATTTTAGAGGCGGTATAGTACTGAATATGATTCGTTAGTATCCCGGTACTATACTGTACCATACAACCCTAATGCACAGCCATCATCAACAATGATAGTCCATATACAGAACACATTTCCAGACTTCTTTAGGGAGGCGTAGAACTGTTGTAGAATCACTGTGCTAACAGATGAAAACAATCTTTATGAATTATGTATGTAAAGACAAAAACAAGTGACACTATGGATGGTTTGGCAAGAGCTTTGACAGGCTGTCAATCAACAAGATGGCGAGTAATATGCCCTATCTGACTCAACGGGCATGTCAAGTGTGAGCAGTGAAGTCTCAGAGGCCCACAAGCACGGTTCACAAGGTCTCTTGCTGAACCAACACATCAACTTCAGCTAAACCCCTGACTGACGCATGCATGTTTGGGATCAGCGTTAAACACTAGTGTGTAAAGGATATCACCACGTGGGCTCAGGAACACGTCAGAAAACCACTGTCAGTAACTACAGTTCGTCGCTACATCTGTAAATGCAAGTTAAGACTCTACTATACAAAGCGAAAGCCATTTATCAACAACACCCAGAAATGCCACCGGCTGTGAACAGGCTAATTGGGCACAGGTGGGTGCCATGATTGGGTATAAAAGCAGCTTCCATGAAACGCTCAGTCATTCACAAACAAGGATGGGGCGAGGGTCACCACTTTGTGAACAAATGCGTGAGCAAATTGTCCAACAGTTTAAGAACAACATTTCTCAACCAGCTATTGCAAGGAATTTAGGGATTTCACCATCTAAGGTCCATAATATCATCAAAATATTCAGTAAATCTGGAGAAATCACTGCACGTAAGCGGCAAGGCCGTGACCTTCGATCGCTCAGGCGGTACTGCATCAAAAAGCGACATCAGTGTGTAAAGGATATCACCACATGGGCTCAGGAACACGTCAGAAAACCACTGTCAGTAACTACAGTCCGTCGCTACATCTGTAAATGCAAGTTAAGACTCTACTATACAAAGCGAAAGCCATTTATCAACAACACCCAGAAATTCCACCGGCTGTGCTGGGCACGAGCTCATCTAAGATGGATGGATGCAAAGTGTAAAAGTGTTCTGTGGTCTGACGAGTCCACATTTCAAATTGTTTTTGGAAACTGTGGACGTCGAGTCCTCCGGAACAAAGAGGAAAAGAACCATCCGTATTGTTATAGGCGCAAAGTTGAAAAGCCAGCATCTGTGATGGTATGGGGGTGTATTAGTGCCCAACGCAAGGGTAACTTCATGGTATTCTGTTTTTATTTACGAATTACACAACGTGCCAACTTCACTGGTTTTGGGTTTTGTAGATCAGGGCTATTCAACTCCAAAATTAAGAGGGCCACGGTTTCAAGAGCGTAAGCTTTCAGGGGCCGGACCTTAAAATTTGGATGTTTCGTCAGAAAGTTCCTTTGAGACTGCGTTCACTTACTGACAAAGTAAACAAATCAGCTTCCACACTGCACTGTCAATAAAGTCATTATTCCGCCCTCGCTACTCGTTTCCAGCATGTGCAGCTAGACAGATAGTTAACAGCAAGAAGAAACAGAAGCTAAGTTTGGTGATGGGTGATGTTCCTTCTTTTGGATTATTTTTCTCCCTCGGTTTTTTTTCTTTGCACGTCTTCCTTTATTTAGGTTTGTAAGAATGAAAATATAAACATTGCAAAAGTCCATTGTGTATTTTACATAAATAATGTCCATCGTGTATTTTACATACATAAAATAGAAGGTTTACTGTCAATACACACAGCAAACATTGCACACATGTGGTTTAATGCAATTAAACCTAAAGTGAAGCTTTATCGCCCC
Source organism: Entelurus aequoreus (assembly GCF_033978785.1). Classification (NCBI taxonomy): domain Eukaryota; kingdom Metazoa; phylum Chordata; class Actinopteri; order Syngnathiformes; family Syngnathidae; genus Entelurus; species Entelurus aequoreus. The sequence goes on from NC_084750.1 coordinate 3,023,780, forward strand.
CTGCCGGTCAAAATTAGCATTTCGTGTATTTAACCAGTTCTGATCGGCAGAGTTAAACAGCCAAAAACAACACGACCACGAATACGAAAGACATCACAAAGTCAGCAATTTCAATACATTCATACTTTGTTGTCCAGTCACAGTTAAAAGTCTGATTTTATTTAGATTTTTTTTCAAGGACAGATTAAAAAATAATAATATATATTTTTTAATCGATTAAGAATCATTCCAAATAAGAGTCGCGATTAATCTGAAAATCTTTTTTTTTTTTTGACATCTCTATAATCTACATTACTAATATGATTCGCTTGAGTGGCTGGAAAGGACAGATTAAAAAAATAAATTAATATATATATTTTTTTATCGATTAAGAATCATTCCAAATAAGATGTCACGCCGTAAGCGCATGCCGCTGAGCATTCCTCAATGAGCTCCGCGGAGCGCGCCTCGGGACACGCCCACAGGCACTCATCTCCTGCTGCAGCCGGCAGCTGCAATCAATCGCCAGCAATCAACGCACCTGTGGCTGATCAGGGGACCCGCCTTCATAATAGAATAGAATAGAATAGAATAGAAAGTACTTTATTGATCCCTGGGGGAAACTCAGCACCACAGTTCGCTCACAATAGACAATAATAATAATAAATAATAAAATAATATATATAATATAATATATATATATATATATAATATATGAATAATATAAATATATTCTACATATATTCTACATTTAAGTGCCGTCAAGAAGGAACATATGCAACATATGCACAATAATAATAATAAATAATAAAATAATATATATAATATAATATATATATATAATATATGAATAATATAAATATATTCTACATATATTCTACATTTAAGTGCCGTCAAGAAGGAACATATGCAACATATGCACAATAATAATAATAAATAATAAAATAATATATATAATATAATATATATATAATATATGAATAATATAAATATATTCTACATATATTCTACATTTAAGTGCCGTCAAGAAGGAACATATGCATTATACAGTCTGATGGCTGAAATTATAATAAATAAATAAGCCTGCACAACCTGCTATCCCGGGCCAGAACATAGCTACCTGTCCTGTACAATAAGCCGTATATCAAACTCTATGCATTCTTGCTCTCTCTGTGTTTTCTCCCCCGTCGTGTTTATTGTCTCGTGTCCTCCTTGTCGTTCCAAAAGCAGACCTCCGGTCCCGCGTCACGAGCTGTGTGTCTCGTCTTCCCGCGTTCCCTCTGCTTCCCCTGACTGCCTCTTAGATGTCGACCTCCCGCCTGGACACGGACCTTCTACGCCTCGCTATAGCCCCCGACTCCCTGCCTGCTCACGGACCTCCGAGCTTGTCTTGTCCCCCCCGCTTGGACTTCCTCCCGGTACCACTCTGCAGTTAATTTCCACACATAGTCGCACACCACACACTGTTGGCTTAATTACACACTTCATTTCTGATTATTATGTATTGTGCATATATATTAAATAAACATAGAGTTTAACGTCATCCCCCCTGTCTGTGCCGTCACCGTCCTGGAGAGGACGGATTGAAAAAAATTAAAAAGTTGATTTTTGATTTTTTTGTTTAATCAACTAAGAATCAATACAAATAAGAATCGCGATTAATCTACTAGAATCTACATCAACAATATGATTTGCCTGAGTGGCTGGACAGGATAAATGTACACCTTCAGTGTGTATCCTCACCTATCAGATCACTCCACAGCCCTCACGCCTCCGAACCCTCCCTTCTTCCCCCGCGGCGTCCACACGGCGGCGCTGTTGCCGCACCGCCGCCGATCCGCCCACAACCCCGGCCGGCGCAGGAAACAAGGTTACTGCCCGAGTGACGTCACTTCCGATACGCCCACCGCCGCTCGCCTCCTCCCTCGCGCCCCCCATCGCCATGACAACCCAGAGAAGGGTAGAAGTGAGCGTTAAAGAGACAGAGGACGGCAAATAGAGAGAGAGAGGAGGAGGAGGAGGAGAGAATGGACAGAAGGAGAGAGGTGAATGAGTGGGCGGGGAAAGGATGGATGAGAGTGGCGAGGAGGAGGTGTGTGTGTGTGTGTTTGGAGCTGAGGATGGATGCTGCGAAAGAAGAAGACTAGTGATGAGGGAGGAAGGGAGGAAGGAAGAAGAGCGGGAGGGTGGGAGGACACTTTTTTGGGAATAGGGAGCCCGTGTCTTGTTCCCATAGCAACACAACCACCCATGAAATACCGACTTGTACCTCGCTCACTCTTTACACTTGCCTCTCCATCCCACCCTCTCTCTCTCTCCGCATTCCTTACTATATATATACACACACACGCACACACTGCGAAGATAAGTACCGTATTTTCCGGACCATAGGGCGCACCGGCACAAAGGCCGCACCCACTAAATTTGAGGGGGATAAATGATGTTCCAGATATGAGCCGCACTGGACTATAAGCAGCAGGTATATATGTTGTGAAATAGGATATTTACACAACAAAATTGTATTTACATACCTTAATTCAGGAGTGTCAAACTCATTTGAGCTCGTGGGCCACATGGAGGAAAATCTACTCCCGAGTGGCAAAATCCTCATGGCATGATGACTGAAGTCATCTGAAGTTGTCTCATTTAGCTGAACTGCACCAATTTTGTCAAGAGGAGTGGTCCAAAATTCAAGCAGAAGCTTGTGGATGGCTACCAAAAGCTGGCCAAGGGACATGTAACCAAATATTAAAGGCCTACTGAAAGCCACTACTACCGACCACGCAGTCTGATAGTTTATATATCAATGATGAAATCTTAACATTATAACACATGCCAATACGGCCGGGTTAACTTATAAAGTGACATTTTAAATTTGCCGCTAAACTTCCGGTTCGAAACGCCTCTGAGGATGACGTATGCGCGTGACGTAAACCGGCGAACACGGGTATGCCTTCCACATTGAAGCCAATACGAAAAAGCTCTGTTTTCATTTCATAATTCCACAGTATTCTGGACATCTGTGTTCGTGAATCTGTTTCAATCATGTTCATTGCATTATGAAGAAGGAAGCTGAGCAAGCAAAGAAGAAAGTTGTCGGTGCGAAATGGACGTATTTTTCGAACGTAGTCAGCCACAACAGTACACAGCCGGCGCTTCTTTGTTTACATTCCCGAAAGATGCAGTCAAGATGGAAGAACTCGGATAACAGAGACTCTAACCAGGAGGACTTTTGACTTCGATACACAGACGCCTGTAGAGAACTGGGACAACACAGACTCTTACCAGGATTACTTTGATTTGGATGACAAAGACGCAGACGTGCTACTGTGAGTATGCAGCTTTGGCTTTTTTTTGCGTATGTACGTAACTTTTTTAAAATATATAAGCTTTATGAACCTTGGGTTAGGTGAACGGTCTTTTGGGCTGAGTGATTGTGTGTGTTGATCAGGTGTTTGAATTGTATTGGCGTGTTCTATGGAGCTAGGAGCTAGCAGAGGAGCTAGCATAACACGTACCGTACCGTACGTGCGCGTCACGTACGTAACTTTTTAAAAATATATAAGCTTTATGAACCTTGGGTTAGGTGAACGGTCTTTTGGGCTGAGTGATTGTGTGTGTTGATCAGGTGTTTGAATTGTATTGGCGTGTTCTACGGAGCTAGGAGCTAGCAGAGGAGCTAGGAGCTAGCATAACAAACACGCAGGTGTTTTTATGCAGGATTAATTTGTGGCATATTAAATATAAGCCTGGTTGTGTTGTGGCTAATAGAGTATATATATGTCTTGTGTTTATTTACTGTTGTAGTCATTCCCAGCTGAATATCAGGTCACCCCCGGCTCTCACAGCATCTTCCCTATCTGAATAGCTTCAACTCCCCACTAGTCCTTCACTTGCACTTTACTCATCCACAAATCTTTCATCCTCGCTCAAATTAATGGGGAAATTGTCGCTTTCTCGGTCCGAATCTCTCTCACTTCATGCGGCCATCATTGTAAACAATAGGGAACTTTGCGTATATGTTCAACTGACTACGTCACGCTACTTCCGGTAGGTGCAAGCCTTTTTTTTATCAGATACCAAAAGTTGCAATCTTTATCGTCGTTGTTCTATACCAAATCCTTTCAGCAAAAATATGGCAATATCGCGAAATGATCAAGTATGACACATAGAATAGATCTGCTATCCCCGTTTAAATTTAAAAAATTCATTTCAGTAGGCCTTTAACATTGCTGTATGTATACTTTTGACCCAGCAGATTTGCTCACATTTTCAGTAGACCCATAATAATAATAATAATAATTCATAAAAGAACCAAACTCCATGAATGTTTTTTGTGACCAACAAATATGTGCTCCAATCACTCTATCACAAAAAATAAGACTTGTAGAAATGATTGGAAACTCAAGACAGCCGTGAGATTATGTTCTTTACAAGTGTATGCAAACTTTTGACCACGACTGTATATACTTACAGCGTGTATATGAAACCTTGATGGAGGTTTTCTTAGAGAGCTTTATAGAGCGACTGACTTTGACTCCGTTGGTAGCTGACTCTTGCTAGCGTTTATTTCAGACCTGGGCATTCTGCGGCCCGCGGGCCGCATCCGGCCCTTTGTGCGTCCCTGTCCGGCCCGCGTGAGGCCAATTATAAATTACAAAATAAATTTTAAAAAGTATCTATGTCGAGTGTGCAATACAACGGTGCTGCTTTTGTTTTGAAAATCGTTATTTGTATTACTTCCGTGTGGACGTATGCGTGATTGTGAGTGAATGTGAACAACTGCAATTACAAAATAAAGTTGAAAAAACATCTATGTCCTGCGCGCAATACAACTGTGCTGCTTTTATTTTGAAAAGTATTATTTATGGGCGTGTGTCCGTGTGTAACCTGCGAGTGAAGGTGCACATGCAGCGACAAGTGATGCACGCTTTACACCCGAGACGCCAAAAAGAGAAAAGTTGATGAGGAATGGCGTGTTTCCAACAAGACATGAACTGCAAAGCAACGTCCCCTCACCTAAGGTGCGTGCCTGCGCAATTGCGCACTACTCAAGCGTCCGCTGCGCGCAGCAAGTATATGCCGCGCACCAAATCAAATCCCATCTGAATTATAAACAAAATAAACATATTTATTCTATGGAATTTTGCAATGCAACTTTGAGTGACAGTGACAACAAGCGGCCCTAACGGTGTTCGTCAACACCGTTCAATTGAACACCGTTCAATTATTGTAACGTCTATCGAGATGCTTCGAGGACAGGAATTATATCGATCACTTTATTGAACAAAACTGTTTATATTCGGACATAACCACACCAAAAACATGAGTAAAACAATTCTATCTCGAAAAACTAGTCATTTTCTGCCGTACAAACCAGGCCAAAACCAACTTGTCATCTGTCACCAACACGCATAGCACTAAACCACTGGTGCGTTTAAGGCCACACAAAAAGTCGGACAACTCAAACACCACACAAAGTTACACTATGACTCCTCAGTCATACGTGTGCTTATTTTACTGTCATTTATTATTAATGTTAATTTATTTATATTAGTCATGGAATGCTGTTACACACACTATGTTGAAGTATTACTATTATTATTAATTATTATTATTATTATTATTATTATTATTTATCTTACGGTATATATAAAAAATAATATTGAGCAAAATTTAATTGAAATATTGTCGATGTGGCCCTCCAGCAGTGCTCGGGTTGCTCATGCGGCCCCCGGTAAAAATTAATTGCCCACCCCTGGTTTATTTACTATTTAGAATACAGAAAAAAGCCATATGTGATCTTGTCTTACATAATATTTGTGAATTTAAGGACTCCTTCTTCTGTGCTCATTCACATATTTATGGTGTTACATTTAGCGGTATGTTAACATACCGGTGCTTAGGTACTCATCGATTAGGTGTGCCACAAATCTGTACTGAACCACCTCTCCGATAAGTCCAAAGTCAAATAATGCAAGTATTAAAATAGAGTGAGAGTGCATGACAGAAACAGCTTGAGGCCGCGCAGCAAAGTCGGCTCTTTTAGCTGCAAAGTGGCCTCCGCCTCCTCAGCATCTTCCTCTCAGCTGCTCCCACTCACTAACACTCACTCCCACAACTCATCCCCCCTTCCCTCATCCCCTGCTCGGGTTGTGCCAGTGCAAGTCCCGTCGCACCGACGTGTCCAACGTGCGTCCCACACCGGAGAACGCCGCTCGTCTGACCCGCAGCTGGCACTTTCAGCGTTAGGACCGTGGCAAAAAAAAAAAAAAAAATGTCACAAACGTGAGGTCAGGCACAGCTCGCCTTCAAACGCAGCTTGCTAAAGGCGGAGGCAAAACTGTGATTGATCGGTAAACTGTGTAAGAGGTAGAGCTTGGCAGGAAGTTGTCACGAAGTCAAAGAGCCTCAATCATGCGCGTAGTCAAGCACCGACACCACGCCAAGGAGTGATCAATACCAGCTGTGCCAAACTCGCTCACATGTTATATTAAATATGAATCTATGATAGCCTCTTCATACAATTTGTATTGATTACTATCATTTGTACTGACAGATTGATGGATAACTTGCTTCGCTTGCCACAAGATCAGATAATATTCAAGTGAACAACATACGTCAACATTGAAAGAATAATACATGCCTTTGTCAGAAAGTGCTTCATTGTTTCCAGACCTTTTTTTGCAGGCACATGGCACAAAATGATGTGGCGGGTCACATAAATTAATGTGACATGTGCCATAAAATGATGTGGCGGAACACATAAATTAATGTGACATATGACATAAAATGATGCGACGGAACACATCAATTAATGCAGCATATAAATTAATGTGACATGTGACATAAAATGATGCGGCAGGCCACATAATTTGACATATGACATAAAATGATGTGGCGGAACACATTAAATTAATGTGACATATGACATAAAATGATGCGGCAAAACACATCAATTAATGTGACATATGACATAAAATGATGCGGCAGGCCACATAATTTGACATCTGACATAAAATGATGTGGCAAAACACATCAATTAATGTGACATATGACAAAATGATGTGGCGGCACTTATCAATTAATGTGACATATGACATAAAATGATGTGGAGGAACACATAAATCAATGGGACATGTGACATAAAATTATACGCCAGAACACATCAATTAATGTGACATGTGACATAAAATTATGCGGCGGGCCACATAAATTAGTGTGACATATGACATAAAATTATGTGGCGGAACACATAAATTAATGTGACATATGACATAAAATTATGTAGCAAAACACATCAATTCATGTGACATATGACATAAAAGGATGTGGCGGAACTTATCAATTAATGTGACATATGACATAAAAGGATGTGGCGGAACACAAATTAATGTGACATGTGACATAAAATGATGCGACAGAACACATCAATTAATGCAGCATATAAATTAATGTGACATATGACATAAAATGACGCGGCAGGCCACATAATTTGACATATGACATAAAATGATGTGGCGGAACACATTAAATTAATGTGACATATGACATAAAATGATGCGGCAGGCCACATAATTTGACATATGACATAAAATGATGTGGCAAAACACATCAATTTATGTGACATATGACAAAATGATGTGGCGGCACTTATCAATTAATGTGACATACGACATAAAATGATGTGGAGGAACACATAAATCAATGGGACATGTGACATAAAATTATACGCCAGAACACATCAATTAATGTGACATATGACATAAAATTATGCGGCGGGCCACATAAATTAGTGTGACATATGACATAAATTATGTGGCGGAACACATAAATTAATGTGACATATGACATAAAATTATGTAGCAAAACACATCAATTCATGTGACATATGACATAAAAGGATGTGGCGGAATTTATCAATTAATGTGACATATGACATAAAATTATGTAGCAAAACACATAAATTAATGTGACATATGACATAAAATGATGTGGCGGAACACATTAAATTAATGTGACATATGACATAAAAGGATGTGGCGGAATTTATCAATTAATGTGACATATGACATAAAATTATGTAGCAAAACACATAAATTAATATGACATAAAATGATGTGGCGGAACACATTAAATTAATGTGACATATGACATAAAAGGATGTGGCGGAATTTATCAATTAATGTGACATATGACATAAAATTATGTAGCAAAACACATAAATTAATGTGACATATGACATAAAATTATGTAGCAAAACACATAAATTAATGTGACATATGACATAAAATGATGTGGCGGAACACATTAAATTAATGTGACATATGACATAAAATTATGTAGCAAAACACATAAATTAATATGACATAAAATTATGTGGCGGAACACATTAAATTAATGTGACATATGACATAAAATGATGCGGCAGGCCACATAATTTGACATATGACATAAAATGATGTGGCGGAACACATTAAATTAATGTGACATATGACATAAAATGATGCGGCAAAACACATCAATTAATGTGACATATGACATAAAATGATGCGGCAGGCCACATAATTTGACATATGACATACAATGATGTGGCGGAACACATTAAATTAATGTGACATATGACATCAAATGATGTGGCGGAACACATTAAATTAATGTGACATATGACATAAAATGATGCGGCAAAACACGTCAATTAATGTGACATAGGACATAAAATGATGCGGCAGGCCACATAATTTGACATATGACATAAAATGATGTGGCAAAACACATCAATTAATGTGACATATGACAAAATGATGTGGCGGCACTTATCAATTAATGTGACATATGACATAAAATGATGTGGAGGAACACAAAAATCAATGGGACATGTGACATAAAATTATACGCCAGAACACATCAATTAATGTGACATATGACATAAAATTATGCGGCGGGCCACATAAATTAGTGTGACATATGACATAAAAGTATGCGGCGGGCCACATAAATTAGTGTGACATATGACATAAAATTATGTAGCAAAACACATCAATTCATGTGACATATGACATAAAATGATGTGGCGGAACTTATCAATTAATGTGACATATGACATAAAAGGATGTGGCAGAACACATAAATTAATGTGACATATGACATAAAATTATGTAGCAAAACACATCAATTAATGTGACATATGACAAAATGATGTGGCGGCACTTATCAATTAATGTGACATATGACATAAAATGATGTGGAGGAACACAAAAATCAATGTGACATATGACATAAAATTATACGCCAGAACACATCAATTAATGTGACATATGACATAAAATTATGCGGCGGGCCACATAAATTAGTGTGACATATGACATAAAAGTATGCGGCGGGCCACATAAATTAGTGTGACATATGACATAAAATTATGTAGCAAAACACATCAATTCATGTGACATATGACATAAAATGATGTGGCGGAACTTATCAATTAATGTGACATATGACATAAAAGGATGTGGCAGAACACATAAATTAATGTGACATATGACATAAAATTATGTAGCAAAACACATCAATTCATGTGACATATGACATAAAATGATGTGGCGGAACTTATCAATTAATGTGACATATGACATAAAAGGATGTGGCAGAACACATAAATTAATGTGACATATGACATAAAATTATGTAGCAAAACACATCAATTCATGTGACATATGACATAAAAGGATGTGGCGGAACTTATCAATTAATGTGACATATGACATAAAATTATGTAGCAAAACACATCAATTCATGTGACATATGACATAAAATGATGTGGCGGAACTTATCAATTAATGTGACATATGACATAAAAGGATGTGGCAGAACACATAAATTAATGTGACATATGACATAAAATTATGTAGCAAAACACATCAATTCATGTGACATATGACATAAAATGATGTGGCGGAACTTATCAATTAATGTGACATATGACATAAAAGGATGTGGCAGAACACATAAATTAATGTGACATATGACATAAAATTATGTGGCGGAACACAAATTAATGTGACATGTGACATAAAATGATGCGGCAGGCCACATAATTTGACATATGACATAAAATGATGTGGCGGAACACAAATAAATGTGACATGTGACATAAAATGATGCGGCGAAACATAAATTAATGTGACATATGACATAAAATTATGTGGCGGAACAC
>NC_084750.1:3038971-3048971 GCF_033978785.1 Entelurus aequoreus
GCATGTTAGAATAGTACCTTTTGTGTAGGCTGGTTTTAAATCATATGTTTTGTTTTTTGACGCTATCTGGCCAGCGTTAAAAACGGTTATCATTTCAGTTCAGCTTTGGCAGTTCGGTAATCGCACAACATTTCAACCGAAATTGCATTTTTAATTATTTGAAAAGAAAAAATGACAACTTAATATCAAATAGAAGGAGGCAACATCACACATCAAACATGTAAGACACACATGCATACATACTTCTACTACTACTACGAGGGAATAATGAACATGAATAATGAATGAAACCTCTCAACTGCATGTGTCACATATTTTTATTTTTTTTAAAATTTTTTTTAAAGATCGCATTATTTTCCCGTTATGTTAGTACTTGACGCATGTTACAGTGAGCATTTTAGCTTGCTAGATTTTTTTTGCTAATATAACAGGTATTTAGCAGTTTATATTTTGGTATTTCACTAATGCAGACTGCAAGCATGTTTTTGTTAGCATAGTACCTTATTTGTAGGCTGGTTTTGATCATTCTTTTTGTTTTTTGACGCTATCTGGCCAGCGTTAAAAACTGCTAACATTTCAGTTCAGCTTTGGCACTTCAGTAATCACACAAAATGTTGTTCAAAATTGCATTTTAAATTATTTGAAAAGAAAAAATGTATGTATTGTACTGGTTTTGAAGGTGAAATCTACCAAAATGGCCCCCGCATGCTTTGTTTTGTTTGGGCACCCCTGGTTTAGACCCAAACCAATATATACAAGGTAGCGGAGATTTTTATATCCAATAGATGGCTAGTTGTTCGCCTTACGGACATGCCATCATGGATTGTGTGAGCTTGGTGGGCCAATCAAAATTACTTGGCGGGCCAAATTTGGCTCCCGGGCCCTACATTGGGCACCCCTGTTGAAGACAATATTTTTTACACCACGAAAGTACTTTGTGAGCACATTTAACACCGCGATAATAATGATAACTGTGATAATTTTGGTCACAATTGTATTTATTGTTTTGGTTGTGTATATTTTAGGGCCCCCCAACCCTTCCTTTACAGAGACAGAATCTATGTTCTATGATGAATCTATGATTTTTACTAAAGTGCAAAATCTTGCTAACAGAGTATATTGTATTGTTATCATTTGTTTGTTTTCATTTAACTTGGATGTTTAAAAGTTTACATTCTGATAACTATGTCAAAATATACCAAAAATACGAGTTTATTCCATTTAAAAGGACAAACATGCGTTATCTATTATCATTACATCAGTGCTTAATTTGGTCTCAAGAAAATAAAGGCAATAATATAGTTTATCGGAAATAATTTGTAGGTCAGTGTAATTCGTCGAGCACAATATTACGATATATTGTACAATACGACATAAAAATGTCAATCGCACAGTAGAATTCTCATTTGTTTTTATCGTAACTTTAACGTCAGGGCTGCGACTAAATAAAATGCGACAACAATGTTACTTTGCAGGTGCATTCTTACGTCGCTTGAACGAACTTTATGGCAAAAGTTGGCGGACGTATTGGTGTCAGCAATTTAGCAGAGACGGGAAGCACAATGGAAGCTAAACCAACAAAACCCCATGGAAACGGAACACAGAGAACAGCACAAAGACGCTGTTCAAATGTGACAAAATACTGACGTTACCTCAAAATAGGCATGCAGGATTTTGAAGGGGAAAAAAGAACCCAATTGAGATTTTTTTCCTCCAAAATGCCAATTTTTAGATGTTATACATATGAATACATGAAACTGTTAAAATTCATACACCTACTATGAAGTACTTAGAGCAGGGGTCACCAACGCGGTGCCCGCGGGCACCAGGTAGCCCGTAAGGACCAGATGAGTAGCCCGCTGGCCTGTTCTAAAAATAGCTCAAATAGCAGCACTTACCAGTGAGCTGTCTCTATTTTTTTAAATTGTATTTATTTACTAGCAAGCTGGTCTCGCTTTGCTCGACATTTTTAATTCTAAGAGAGACAAAACTCAAATAGAATTTTAAAATCCAAGAAAATATTTTAATGACTTGGTCTTCACTTGTTTAAATAGATTCATTAATTTTTTTACTTTGCTTCTTATAACTTTCAGAAAGACAATTTTAGAGAAAAAACACATATACCTTTTTACCTTTTAAATTCCTTCCTCTTCTTTCCTGACAATTTAAATCAATGCTTAAGTAAATTTTTTATTTTTATTTTAAAGAATAATAAATACATTTTAATTCAATTCTTCATTTTAGCTTCTGTTTTTTCGACGAAGAATATTTGTGAAATATTTCTTCAAACTTATTATGATTAAAATTAAAAAAATATATTCTGGCAAATCTAGAAAATCTGTAGAATCAAATTTAAATCTTATTTCAAAGTCTTTTGAATTTCTTTTAAAATTTTTCTTCTGGAAAATCTAGAAGAAATAATGATTTGTCTTTGTTAGAAATATAGCTTGGTCCAATTTGTTATATATTCTAACAAAGTGTAGATTGGATTTTAACCTATTTAAAACATATCAAAATTCTAAAATTAATCTTAATCAGGAAAAATTACTAATGATGTGCCATGAATTATTTTTTTTAATTTTTTCAAAAAGATTCGAATTAGCTAGTTTTTCTCTTCTTTTTTTCAGTTGAATTTTGAATTTTAAAAAGGTCGAAATTGAAGATAAACTATGTTTCAAAATTTAATTGTAATTTTTTCGTGTTTTCTCCTCTTTTAAACCGTTCAATTAAGTGTAAATATCATTAATTATTAATAATAACATAGAGTTAAAGGTAAATTGAGCAAATTGGCTATTTCTGGCAATTTATTAAAGTGTGTATCAAACTGGTAGCCCTTCGCATTAATCAGTACCCAAGAAGTAGCTCTTGGTTTCAAAAAGGTTGGTGACCCCTGACTTAGAGCATTCGGACAATCACATTCAAGCAGTAACACACACACACACACACAAGACGGATTAAGATGCAGAAAGCCAGTAGTCGCAGTGTCCGTACGCGCCGCCATCTTAGCAATAACAAAAAAGAAAGCCAATACGATATGATTTAGTAGCGTAGTGCAGTGTTTTCCGTGAGTACAGTCTGGTGTGCCGTGGGAGATTATTTAATTTCACTTATTTGGGTTAAAATATTTTTGCAAACTAGTAATCATAGTCTGCAAATGATGTGTTGTTGTCTAGTGTTGGTGCTGTCTAGAGCTCGGCAGAGTAACCGTGTAATACTGTTCCGTATCAGTAGGTGGTACAAAGCTAATTGCTTTGTAGATGTCGGAAACAGTGGGACGCAGCGGGCAGGTAAAAAAGTGTCTAATGCTTAAACCAAAAATAAACAAAATGTGAGTGCCCTTAAGAAAAGGCATTGAAGCTTAGGGAAGGCTATGCAGAACGGAACTAAAACTGGTTACAAAGTAAACAAAACCAGAATGCTGGACGACAGCAAAGACTTACTGTGGAGCAAAGACAATGTACATCCAAACATGACATGACAATCAACAATGTCCCCACAAAGAAGGATAAAAACAACTGAAATATTCTTGATTGCTAAAACAAAGTAGATGCGGAAAATATTGCTCAAAGGAAGACATGAAACTGTTACAGGAAAATACCAAAAAAAGAGAAAATGTCACCAAAATAGGAGCGCAAGACAAGAACTAAAACACTACACACAGGAAAACAGCAAAAAACGCCAAATAAGTCACGGCGTGATGTGACAGGTGGTGACAGTACACCTACTTTGAGACAAGAGCTATATTGATGCATGCTTGGTTATGCTTTAAAGTCATATCCAACAATTGCGACAACGACTTTTTACTGTCAACTGAGTTTTGTTTTTTTCAATGATTTTTGCTGGTGGTGTGCCTCTGGATTTTTTTTAACGCAAAAAATGTGCCTCTGCTCAAAAAAGGTTGAAAAACACTGGCGTAGTGTACGGTTACAACAGGGGTGTCCAAAGTGCGGCCCGCAGGTAATTTTTTAACGGCCCCACGGCACATTCTAAAAATACCATGAAAAAAACCAAAAAAACATAAAAAGTGGTATAAAAGAGCAAACAGGTGAAATGTAACAAGAAAATGTTGCATTATTTACTCTAATAACACAAAGCTGCCATGCAGGCTGTTTCTTTCTTTAAAAAATAATAATGAATCAAAATCAATGTCATTATGAATTATTGACCTATTCAAGGCTCCATTTACTTCACATTAAATATTCCACTTTGGGATATTTTGGGGGAAAAATGTTGCATATTTTTTGGTTGCCATTTAAAAAACAAAGTTTTTTAAAGAAGGGCCTAAAACGAACAAACAAAAAACAAACAACAATACAACTTATAATTGACGGATAGATCTGAAGTTGATCTTGAGAATATTGTGGTAAAAGTTAAAAAAAATGTTGGATTTTTTTTTTTTTTTTAATTTACTGAGCAGTACCCTTTTTGGATCCCCAATAATTTTAGTGGGACTTTTTTTTTTTTAAGTGTCATTGCTCAAAAAAATAATGAATTAAAATCAATGTTGTGAGTTATTGACCTTTTTAAGACTCCAATTATTATATAATCTCAAATATTCCACTTAAAAATTTCATTGGGGGAAAATATTGCATATTTTGTGTTTTTTTTCCATAAAAAAACACGGTTTTCCTTGACAAAAATGGCATACAACTTTAAAAAAATTTAAAAGCGTTATATTGAAAGATAGACCTAATGTTGATCTAGAGATTTAAACCTTGAATAATAATAATAATAATAATAATAATAATAATAATACTAAATAATGACACATTTGTAATATTTTTTTTACCAAAATCTTTTGGGGTCCCTGGGATCGAGTCTGAGTGGAGGCCTAAACGTATCTTTTATATACATATATTGTATTGGTTTTTATAATAAAAAATATCAAAATGGCCCCCGCTTGCTTTGATTTTTCAGTGTGCGGCCCTCAGTGGAAAAAGTTTGGACACCCCTGGGTTACAAGAAGGGCTGCAACCTACACACAAAAAGTACACTAGACAGCGGACACGGCACTTCACACGCTGACCCGCGTCTGTGTTTTTGTGTGTCACCGTATGAGCAGGCTCTCCCTCGGAGATAAAAAACAATTATAGTCGTCCGTCCTCGATCCAGAGATAGAAGAAGAACTGTGTCAATGTCTTATTGCCCAAAGGCTTGAGGCAGAATCTTCCCAGAACACAACACGCCTCTTCATGCTGCCCAACAAACAGCGAGGCACACACAAGAAGACATTTGTAAAAAAAAAGTGTCAGTTACGATTAACTGTATAGTACCTCACCAGAATGTGTTTTTATGCACTGCAAAAACTGAAATCCAAGTAAGATTAAATATCTCAAATAAGGGAGATATTTGCTTATTTTCTTCTCACTAAGCCGGTTTTATGTTAGAGTGTTTTACTTGTTTTAAGGATTTTGGTCCTAAATGATCTCAGTAAGATATTACAGCTTGTTGCTGAGATTTGATGACCCATATTGAGTAAAACATGCTTGAAACTAGAATATCAACTGATGCGAACCTGTGTCACCTCCACTCACAAGTATTAAACTGCTTTTTCAAAGTAATAATTTCTTATTTCAAGCATGAAATAAAAAAATCATGACTTTGACACAATTATGTCTCATAATTAAAACAGACTTTGCCGTTTTATTTTCAATGAAACAATAGAAAATACGTACTCATATAGTAGTACAGTTGGCACAGTACAGCAAACTGACAGTTAATATTTAAAAATTTAACATGTGACATCACAAACAATTTTGAACAGAAATAGTTCATGCAGTGTTTCCTATAAACTGCCAAGATACCTGTGGCGGTGGGGGCGTGGCTATGGGCGTGGTCGCCATGACATCATCGAGTAATTTGCATAATTTACTACAATGATATGATTTTCTCTAAAAAGGCTCAAAAAATGTATACTTACTAACTAATAATAACAGTTTTGTTTTAAACGTCCATCCATCCATTTTACAATATAATTACAACACTTTATGTACATATTTATATACAGATTTTAACAATAAGTTATTCACTGAAATATATTTATTAATTGTGGTTCTTACAAAAAATACATCTTATAAAAATATAAAAGCTCTGCCCCTTTACTAAATAATTTAACTTTAGCCTACTACTACAACCATATTATTTACCAGCAACATAAAGTGAAACAGAGGCAGAGGTGTCCTGCCACAGTCAGTAACAAATAAACAGAAAACAGTAGTGGTGGTAGATAGACACAAAGCTTCATCAAACATCTGATCCACTGAACAAAGAGCTCCAAAAATCTTGATCCTACACTTCTCTTTTGTAAAGTAAATCTGAACAGCCGATATGGGCATCTACATCAACTATATGATTTGCCTGAGAAGCTGGACAGGACAAAAAAATAAATAAAATAAAAATAAAAATGTTTTTTAAAAAAAATAAAATTTTTGTGGCGGCCTTAATTCTTTCGTGGCGGGCCGCCACTAATAAATGAAACACTGGTTCATGCACATTCAGATAAATTCTTCAAAATTACAATTAAAACATTTTTGGCCGGGGGCCAGGCTGTATATATGCGCACTAATTGACTGAAAGAGCACGCACTTGGCGCGATGATGTCATGTTATCGATAGAAAAATCCATTTTTAGACCATATGATTTGCCTGAGCGGCTAGGAGACCCCGAGAGTAACAAGCGGTTGCCTTGTTGCCTTTCCATTAAGAACAATACATTAGTTTTTAGTATAAGTTTGCTGGTTTCAAGAAATGTAATGCCGAGCACATATCATTATGTCAAGATAATGGCACTAGCATTTACTTCATTTAAGAATATTTTTCAACATACTGAGCAAAAATGTCTTCTTTTTTTTTTTCTACCAAGAAAAGGGCACTTGTTATTAGTGAGAATATACTTATTTTAAGGTATTTTTGGGTTCATTGAAGTTAGCTAATTTTACTTGTTTTGGAAAGTCTTGACAAGCCAAATTTTCTTGTTCTATTGGCAGATAATTTTGCTTAGTTCAAGTAAAATACCCCTCATTTCTTTCCTTTTTTTTTTTCTTGTTTTTGAACACTGACTTTTTGCAGTGTGGGTTGTGACTCATTAAAATGTAACAACAATGTTACTTTGCAGAAGCATTCTTCCGCCACTTGAAATACCTTTACGGCGAGAGCTGCGGCGTCAGCAACTTAGCAGAGACGGGGAAGCACAATGGAAGCTAAACCAACAAATCCCAAAGAGGTCATCGGCGAAACATGTCGCGCCAAGTCTTTTCCGTCACTTGTAGACACGACATAAAGAACACTACAAGGACTCTGTTCAACTGTGACAAAATACTAACGTTACCTTGAAACCACCAAGTGATGGGAATTAAAACACGACAAACAAACCGGCCTACAGAATATACATTTTAGGATAAAATACATATATATTGTGATCTATATCGTGTTTGCTCACTGCAGGTGCTGCTTCCATTTACAGGTAGTGCTTTTTTTTTTCCCGTAATGCCATTCGCCCTCTAGTTCAGTATTTTTCAACCACTGTGCCGCGTGAGATACAGTCTGGTGTGCCGTGGGAGATTATGTAATTTCACATATTTGGGTTAAAAACATTTTTTGCAAACCAGTAATTATAGTCTGCAAATTATGTGTTGTTGTTGTTGAGTGTCGGTGCTGTCTAGAGCTTGGCAGAGTAACCGTGTAATACTCTTCCATATCAGTAGGTGGCAGCCGGTAGCTAATTGCTTTGTAAATGCAGGTAAAAAGGTGTCTTATGCTTAAACCCAAAAATAAACAAAAGGTGAGTGCCCCTAAGAAAAGGCATTGAAGCTTAGGGAAGGCTATGCAGAACGAAACTAAAACTGAACTGGCTACAAAGTAAACAAAAACAGAATGCTGGACGACAGCAAAAACTTACTGTGGAGCAAAGAGGGCGTCCACAATGTACATCCGAACATGACATGACAATCAACTTTGTCCCCACAAAGAAGGATAAAAACAACTGAAATATTCTTGATTGCTAAAACAAAGTAGATGCGCGAAATATCGCTCAAAGGAAGACATGAAACTGCTACAAGAAAATACAAAAAAAAAAGAGAAAAAGTCACCAAAATAAGAGCGCAAGACAAGAACTAAAACACTACACACAGGAAAACAGCAAACAACTCAAACTAAGTCACGGCGTGATGTGACAGGTCGTGACAGTACACCTACTTTGAGACAAGAGCTATATTGATGCATGCTTGGTTATGCTTTAAAGTCATATCCAACAATTACGACAATGACTTTTAACTGTCAACTGAGTTTATGATTTCTGCTGGTGGTGTGCCTCTGGATTTTTTCAACGCAAAAAATGTGCCTTGGCTCAAAAAAGGTTGAAATAAAACAGCTCTAGTTGTCCATAGCGTTTCTACTCGTATGGATTCTTCATTCATCACAACGTTTTTACAATACAACTAAAACAATTCTTACTTACTAAACAGTCAGGTGTGACATGCATATTTGTACGTGCTATCGTACCATCATGAAGCTAGCGTTGTTAGCATTAGGTAATATGCTAACACGTTTACGAGTGTCTGTGTTAGTATTATCAACGTACAACCGCATTGTATTGTTTCAGTTTTGCAAATTCCTCAGTAAATTCCCCAAAATGTCACCTGGGAGTAATTGAGTGTTTAGCTGATTGTAGAGCTAGCTCGCGCAGCTAGTGGGTCCATGACGATGACTTCCGTTTTGCTTGATCAGCCGTTTTACTGCCGTGTTACAAACACCGTTTGGAGACAATTAAGGTGCGTAAATAAAAAATATATGGAAAATACATAATTTTCTTCGAAAATGTAGTGGGTGTGGTGCGATCTATAGTCCAGCAAATATGGTACGTACAGTACATATAGCTAGAGAACTATCTAGTGCTCAATAACAATACTATTATCGTTTCACAAAAAAGGAAAATTAAACATACCTCAAAAGGGTAATGGGAAATGCTTTAAAGTCATATCCAACAATTACGACAATGACTTTTAACTGTCAACTGAGTTTATGATTTCTGCTGGTGGTGTGTCTCTGGATTTTTTCAACGCAAAAAATGTGCCTTGGCTCAAAAAAGGTTGAAATAACACAGCTCTAGTTGTCCATAGCGTTTCTACTCGTATGGATTCTTCATTCATCACAACGTTTTTACAATACAACTAAAACAATTCTTACTTACTAAACAGTCAGGTGTGACATGCATATTTGTACGTGCCATCGTAACATCATGAAGCTAGCGTTGTTAGCATTAGGTAATATGCTAACACGTTTACGAGTGTCTGTGTTAGTATTATCAACGTACAACCGCATTGTATTGATTCAGTTTCGCAAATTCCTCAGTAAATTCCCCAAAACGTCACCTTGTAGTAATTGAGTGTTTAGCTGATTGTAGAGCTAGCTCGCGCAGCTAGTGGGTCCATGACGATGTCTTCCGTTTTGCTTGATCAGCCGTTTTACTGCCGTGTTACAAACACCGTTTGGAAACAATTAAGGTGCGTAAATAAAAAATATATGGAAAATACATAATTTTCTTCGAAAATGTAGTGGGTGTGGTGCGATCTATAGTCCAGAAAATATGGTACGTACAGTACATATAGCTAGAGAACTATCTAGTGCTCAATAACAATACTATTATCGTTTCACAAAAAAGGAAAATTAAACATACCTCAAAAGGGTAATGGGAAAAAGTATTAACTTTCCCATAGTTAAACTTGAAATAATAACTGCATTTTGTCACATTGATCTTTGATTTGCTCAGATGAATGTGTTTACAACAACTCAATATATCATACAGTACATTTGTATGTTAAGATCGGGTCGTGGAAAGACGGGCAGGAAAATCCCCAAAATCCAGAAAGGAGACCGTGCATGGGGAACTATAGGCCATTTAAGGCAAAGAAATAAAGTAGCAAACAAAAATTTACTGTCATCAAGAGCGACTGCAGCGAACATAACTTGTCGCTAATAGCGAACAAAGTACCCGTGCCAAGAGA
>NC_084750.1:3076060-3078560 GCF_033978785.1 Entelurus aequoreus
TATCTGTATATATATATATATAGATAGATATATCTATATATATATATATATATTGATATATATATATATATCAATATATATATATATATATATATATTGATATATATATATATATCAATATATATATATTGATATATATCTATATATATATATTGATATCCAATATATATATATACATAGATATGTATATATAAAAATTGATATATATATATCGATATATATATATATTGATATATATATATATATATATCGATATATATATATTGATATATATATATATGTCGATATATATATATTGATATATATATATATATATTGATATATATATATATATCGATATATATATATATATCGATATATATATATATTGATATATATATATATCGATATATATATCAATATATATATATATATATCAATATATATTTTGATATCAATATATATATATATATATTGATATATAACAATATATATATAGACATATATGGATATATAGAAATCAATATATATACATATATTGATATCGATATATATATATCAATATATATATATAATATTGATATCAAAATATATATTGATATATATATATATATATCAATATATATATATATCAATATATATATATATATATATATATATCAATATATATATATATATCAATATATATTTTGATATCAATATATATATATATATATTGATATATATATATCGATATCAATATATGTATATATATTGATTTCTATATATCCATATATGTCTATATATATATTGTTATATATATATCAATATATATATATATTGATATACATATAGATAGATATAAATAGATATAGATATACATATCTATATATATATATATCTATATATACATAGAGATATGTATCAATATATATATAGATATCTGTATATTTATATATGTATAGATATATAAAGATATCTGTATATATATTTATATATATATATATACAGATATCTTTATATATCTATATATATATACAGATATCTATATATATCTATATAGATTTATATATATCTATATATATAGATATTTGTATATATGTATATATATAGATATATATACATATAGATATATATAGATATCTGTATATATATATAGATATAGATATATAAAGATATCTGTATATATACATATATAGATATCTGTATATATATATATATGGATATATAAAGATATCTGTGTATATATATATATATAATATATATATATATATATATATATATATATATATATATAATTATATATATATATATATATATATAAAGATATCTGTATATACATATACATCTATCCATCTATATATATATATATCTATGTATATATTGATTGATATATATATATATATATCATATATATATATATATCTATATTATATATATATATCAATATATATGTATATATCAATATATATATATCAATATATATATATATATATATTAATATATATATATTAATATATATATATATCAATATATATATCGATATATATATATATATCAATATATATATATCGATATATATATATATCAATATATATATATATATATCGATATATATATATCAATATATATATCGATGTATATATATATATATATATCAATATATATATATATATTGATATATATATATATATATCAATATATATATATCAATATATATATATTGATATATATATAGATATATATATATATATATATATATATCAATATATATATAGATATATATATCAATATATATATATATCAATATATATATATATATCAATATATATATATATCAATATATATATATATCAAATATATATATATCTATAGATATATATCAATATATATATATATATTGATATATATATATATAGATATATATCAATATATATATATATATATATCGATATATATATATATATCAATATATATATATCGATATATATATAGATATATATATCAATATATCAATATATATATATATCAATATATATATATATATATATCAATATATATATATATATCAATTATATATATATCAATATATATATATCAATATATATATATCTATAGATATATATCAATATATATATATATATATATATATATATATATATTGATATATATATATATAGATATATATCAATATATATATATATAGATATGTATATCTATATATATATATATATATATATATATATATATATATATATATATATATATATATATATATATATATATATATACAGATATCTATATATATCTATCTATATATATCTATATATATCTATGTATAGATATATATAGATTTATGTATATATATATAAATATATATATATATCAATACTTATATATATTGATATATATATATAGATATATCTATATATATATATATATATATCAATATATATATATATATCAATATATATATATTATATATATATCAATATATATATATTGATAATATATATATTGATATATATATATATATTGATAT
>NC_084750.1:3083560-3086060 GCF_033978785.1 Entelurus aequoreus
GATATATATATATATCAATATATATATTGATATATATATATCGATATCAATATATGTATATATATTGATTTCTATATATCTATATATATCTATATATATATATATCAATATATATATATATATATTGATATACATATAGATAGATATATATAGATATACATATCTATATCTATATAGATATATATCAATATATATATATTGATATATATATATAGATATAGATATGTATATCTATATATATATATATAAATATATACAGATATCTTTATATATCTATATATACAGATATATATATATATCTATATATATATATATAGATATATATATATATATATATACACAGATATCTTTATATATATATATATATATATATATATATATATATATATGTATACAGATATCTTTATATCTATATATATATATATATATATATATATATATACAGATATCTATATCTATATATATATATAGATATATCTATATAGATATCAATATATATATATATCTATATAGATATCAATATATATATATATATATATATCAATATATATATATTGATAGAGACATATATATATATATATATAGATATGTATATCTATATATGTATATCTATATATATCAATATATATATATATACATACAGATATCTATATATATCTATATATCTATATATATAGATATATATACATATATATCCATACATATGTATAGATATATATATATACATATATATCTATACATATGTATAGATATATAAAGATATCTGTATATATATATATATATATATAAAGATATCTGTATATACATATATATCTATATATATATGTATATACATATGTCTATATCTATGTATATATATATATGTGTATATATAGATCAATATATATATCAATATATATATATATATATCAATATATATATATATATACATCAATATATATATATATATCAAGATATATATATATATATCAATATATATATATATATACATCAATATATATATATATATCAATATATATATATATCAATATATATATATATCAATATATATATATATCAATATATATATATATATATATCAATATATATATATATATCAATATATATATATATATATATATCAATATATATATATATTGATATATATATATCAATATATATATATATTGATATATATATTGATATCAATATATGTATATATATTGATCTATATATATATTGATATCTATATATATATATCAATATATATATATATATATCAATATATATATATATCAATATATATATATTGATATATATATATATTGATATACATATATTGATATATATATATATATTGATATATATATATATCAATATATATATATATAGATATATATACATATATATCTATACATATGTATAGATATATATATACATATATATCTATACATATGTATAGATATATAAAGATATCTGTATATACATATATATCCATCTATATATATATGTATATACATATGTATATATCTATATCTATGTATATATATATATATATATATATATCGATATATATATTGATATATATATATATCAATATATATCAATATATATATATCAATATATATATATCAATATATATATATATATATATATATATATCAATATATATATATATCAATATATATATCAATATATATATATATATATATATCAATATATATTGATATATATATATATATATATATCAATATATATATCTATCAATATATGTATATATATTGATCTATATATATATTGATATCTATATATATATATATTGATCTATATATATATTGATATCTATATATATATATATATATATATATATATATATATATATATATATATCAATATATATATATATATATATATATATTGATATATATATATATTGATATATATATCAATATATATATATATTGATATATATATCACTGATGACGTGTCCAAGCATCACCGTGAGGTGTATTCAAGTTCTATATATCAATATATATATATATATATTGATATATATATATATATATATATATATATATATATATATATATATATATATATATATATATATATATATATATATATATATATATTGATATATATATATATATATATATATATATATATCAATATATATATATATATATTGATATATAGAACTTGAATACACCTCACGGTGATGCTTGGACACGTCATCAGTGATATATATATCAATATATATATATATTGATATATATATCAATATATATATATATATCTATATAGATATATATATATATATATATAGATATCAATATATATATATATATATCTATATAGATATAGATGTATATATATCTATATAGATATCAATATATATATATTGATAGAGACATATATATAGATATATACATACAGATATCTATATATATCTATATATATAGATATATATACATATATATCTATATATATATATATAGATATATATAGATATCTGTATATA
>NC_084750.1:3096060-3113560 GCF_033978785.1 Entelurus aequoreus
AGTAGAAAACCTGGAAAAGCACCTTTTAGCTAGTTTGTTGTTGTCACGTTTCCAGTGAAAAATCCCAACAAGGTTTACAACACAAGCAGCAACAACACTAAGAAAAATCCCGGCAGGAATTTAATTTTTACTGAAAGCAAGATTTAGCAACTTGACGTGGCTTCAAGTGTTTTTATATATAATACACCAACAACTTGTTATCACTGAGTTGTGGCTCAATATTGTGGCCTAAATGTATATGTGTGTGCACGTGCATATCTATATGTATACGGCAAGTATGTATATACTGTTAGTGAGTATATACAGTACTGTATGTGTGTATACTGCAAGTATGTATATACTGTTAGTGAGTATATACAGTACTGTATGTGTGTATACTGCAAGTATGTATATACTGTTAGTGAGTATATACAGTACTGTATGTGTGTATACTGCAAGTATGTATATACTGTTAGTGAGTATATACAGTACTGTATGTGTGTATACTGCAAGTATGTATATACTGTTAGTGAGTATATACAGTACTGTATGTGTGTATACTGCAAGTATGTATATACTGTTAGTGAGTATATACAGTACTGTATGTGTGTATACTGCAAGTATGTATATACTGTTAGTGAGTATATACAGTACTGTATGTGTGTATAGATATGTGTGTATGTTTGTGTGTGTTTACGTGACATCTCACAGTCCTAAAGTCACTTTCAAGTTTCTTACAAACACTCAGACGTGTGTAAGTGTGTGTATAAGAGTGTGTGCACGTGTGTGTATGAGTGTAAGTGTGTGCATACAGTATGTCCGTATAAGTGTGTAAGTACAGAATGTGTTTATGTGTGTAAAAGTGTGTATAAGAGTTTATGTATAAGTGTATATGTGCTGTGTAAATAATATGTAAGTGTGTAAGTACAGTATGTGTTTATATGTTTGTATAATTGTGTGTAAGAGTTTATGTATGTTTGGTGTGTGTGTGTGTGAGTGTGTGTATAAGTGTGTATATGTGTGTTTAAGTACAGTATGTGTTTACATGTGTATAAAGGTGTGTATAAGAATGTATGTATAAGTGTATATGTGTTGTGTGTGTAAGTGTGTATACTATGCAAGTGTGTAAGTACAGTATGTGTTTATATGTGTGTAAAGGTTTATGTATGTATAAGTGTATATGTGTTGTGTGTGTAAGTGTTCATAATATGCAAGGGTGTAAGTACAGTATGTGTTTATACGTGTGTAAAGGTGTGTGTAAGAGTTTATGTATATGTGTTGTGTGTGTAAGCGTGTATATGTGTGTTTAAGTACAGTCTGTGTTTATATGTGTGTAAAGGTGTGTGTAAGAGTTTATGTATAAGTGTATATGTGTTGTGTGTGTAAGTGTGTATACTATGCAAGTGTGTAAGTACAGTATGTGTTTATATGTCTGTAAAAGTGTAAGAGTTTATGAATGTGTTGTGTAAATGTGTGTAAGTGTGTATAATATGAGTTTATACGTGTGTAAAAGTGTGTTTAAGAGTGTAGGTTTGGTGTGGGTGTGTCTAAGTGTGTATAATGTGTGTATAGTGTGTAAGTACAGTATGTGTTTATATGTGTGTAAAAGTTTATGTACAAGTGTACATGTGTTGTGTGTGTATAATATGTAAGTGTGCAAGTACATTATGTGTTTAAATGTGTGTAAAATGTGTGTGTAAGAGATTATGTATGTGTTGTGTATATGTGTGTAAGTGTGTATAATATGTAAGTGTGTAATTACAATATGGTTTATACTTGTGTAAAAGTGTGTTTAAGAGTTTATGTATATGTTTGGTGTGTGTGTGTCTAAGTGTGTATAAAGTGTGTGTAAGTAGAGTATGTGTTTAAATGTGTGTAAAAGTGAGTGTAAGAATTTGATGTCTTAAGTGTATATGTGTCATGTGAGTGTTTGTAAGTGTTTGTAAGTGTGTATAATATGTAAGTGTGTAAGTACAGTATGTGTTTATATGTTTGAATAATTGTGTGTAAGAGTTTATGTATATGTTTGGTGTGTGTGTGTCTAAGTGTGTATATGTGTGTTTAAGTACAGTATGTGTGTAAAGGTGTGTGTAAGAGTTTATTTATAAGTGTATATGTGTTGTGTGTGTAAGTGTGTATACTATGCAAGTGTGTAAGTACAGTATGTGTTTATATGTCTGTAAAAGTGTATGCGTTTATGAATGTGTTGTGTAAATGTGTGTAAGTGTGTATAATATGGGTTTATATGTGTGTAAAAGTGTGTTTAAGAGTGTAGGTTTGGTGTGGGTGTGTCTAAGTGTGTATAATATGTGTGTATAAGTACAGTATGTGTTTATATGTGTGTAAAAGTTTATGTATATGTGTATAAGTGTGTATAATATGAAAGTGTGTAAGTACAGTATGTGTTTAAGTGTGTGTAAGAGTTTATGTATGTGTTGTGTATACGTGTGTAAGTGTGTATAATATGTAAGTGTGTAATTACAATATGGGTTTATACGTGTGTAAAAGTGTGTTTAAGAGTTTATGTATATGTTTGGTGTGTGTGTGTCTAAGTGTATAAAAAGTGTGTAAGTACAGTATGTGTTTAAATGTGTGTAAAAGTGAGTGTAAGAATTTGATGTCTTAAGTGTATATGTGTCATGTGAGTGTTTGTAAGTGTGTATAATATGTAAGTGTGTAAGTACAGTATGTGTTTATATGTGTGTAAAAGTGTATTAAGTGTTGTATGAGTGCGTATAAGATGTGAGGGTGTGTATAAAATGTGTGTGTATAAAATGTGTGTGTATAAGATGTAAGTGTGTATGTAAGTAATTATAAATGTGTGTAAGTGTATAAGTAATTATACAAATGTGTAAGTGTGTCTAAGTGTTTTACCAGCAACATGTATAAAAAGGTAGTTAGTTACGTAAACTTTATCATTATGCAATATTGACCTTAAAAACGGCAAAATCCTTAAAAATATTAGTATTAGTCTGAAAACTCATGACAAAATAGTTTTAATTTTTAAAATATAATTTAAAAAAACTCACTTTTTAGGCCTTAAAAAGTTGCTCTAATATATATATTTTTATGACGTAAAAGAGGTCCAAGATATGGATTAAGTGGTGAATTCCTTGTGTTTTGGCAGCAAACTGGACATTTGAGTGGAATTGTAGTCGAAAGGAAAAGCGGTAGAAAATGGATGGATGGATGTAGTCTTATTATTTTGCTGTGTTCCCATGGAAAATCATCTAGGAAGAAGCTCTCTGGCGCCGACCAGTTGGTCACAGAGTGAAGTGTCCAGCTCACTTCAAAGTAGAATAACAATTTTTTTTTTAAATAATACATATATATATATATATATAAATGAATAAATAAGTAAAAATTAAAATATATATTATAATGAATAAGAATTTAATTAAACCAAAAGGTTTGAGAATGAAACCCACCTGAATCTTCAGCGCTTGACTGACACAAGAAAGACCCATCAGGCCCCCGCCCTCACTGCTCTTTGATGTCGCCACGCGGCGTCCGGCATGACCTCCAGAGCAGCGGCGCGCTGAAGATGGCGATGACGCCCAAGTTGAGGAGCAGGCTGACCACCAGCACCCCCGCGGTGCCCTGGAGGGAGGGCGTGGCTCCCTGCGCCACAAGCCAGCCCCTCCGCGAGGTCATGTCGCCGATGATGGCCTGCATCTGAAAGTGCGTGGCCACCACGGCGCTCACGTGGAACAGCTGGTGGCTGTGGCCTGCGGGAACAAAATGGCGTCGTCATCCAAGTTGCGACCGGGCGGAAACCGAGAAGGACGCACCAAAGTAGTCGAAGCGTCCGGGCGCCAGCCTCTCAGGGAGGTGCGAGGTGAAGAGGAAGCAGGTGAGGAGGGCAAAGGACACCTGGTAGGTGTGGCTGAGGTCCTCCTCGCTCGGGTTGGAGCTCCCCCCACAGGACAGGAGGAGCTACAACAACAACAACTCGTCAATATCTACTGGAGCGCATCAATGAATAATCATTGATATATATTTGTATTGTGCTCCGTTATATGGACTTAAAACATTATGATCACAAAAATACTTAACATCTATCAGAAATTAAAGGTGAAAATTAAACCATAATCACACGTTAAAGAAAATACAGTAAAAATAAATAATTGTATTTATTTTGATAAATGTATCAAGATAATAAATAGTGTATTGAAACAGTTTACAACCACACAAAATAAAAATGTTCTATTATATGATACATTATTAAAACATAATATAAATAGTAGGGCTGTCAAATTATTATTTTTTAATCAAATCAAACACAAATGCAGTTTAGTTGTCAGAATATAATCCAATAACGTTTTAAAATATTTTACGTGAACCACATGTCATTTATTTGCACAAAACTTGCTGACAGTTTTAAATAATGTTCTTTCAGGATATATTTTAAATATAATATTTACTTTCATCTAAAGTTCTTTCAGGATGTATTTTAAATATGATTAGTTTTATTTAAAGTTCTTTCAGGATGTATTTCAGTTGAAATACATCCTAAATAGTGTAGTTCACTATTTAGTTTAATCTTAGGTTCTTTCAGGATGTATTTTAAATATAATATTTACTTTCATCTAAAGTTCTTTCAGGATGTATTTTAAATATAATTAGTTTTATTTAAAGTTCTTTCAGGATGTATTTTAACTACAATATTTAGTTTAATCTTAGGTTCTTTCAGGATGTATTTTAAATATAATATTTACTTTCATCTAAAGTTCTTTCAGGATGTATTTTAAATATAATTAGTTTTATTTAAAGTTCTTTCAGGATGTATTTTAACTACAATATTTAGTTTAATCTTAGGTTCTTTCAGGATGTATTTTAACTGACTAGCATTGATCTGATCAAAAACTGTATAGCGGTTAACGTAAAAGAGCTTTTATGCTCAAAATAAATTCCATGTTTCATTTAAGTGTGTTTATGATTAATGCAATAGTTTTTGTTATTTATCACATGAGTTAAGTCGCTAATTTTGTCAGCACTAATACATATATAAAGAACAAATGTAATATGTAATTAATGAATAGTTTAACATAATCAACAGAGTATTTAATTGACAGTGCTTGGGTATTATTATAAAGTTATGTTACAAAAGCTTTTTTTTTTTTTAAACATTCTTATTTAATCGGTTGGTGGAAAGCAGTGCAAACATTTACACTAAAAACTTGATAAACTTTTGTTCCATTGAATATTATTTCAAATTAATGATTCATGATGATCAATAACTTTCTTTATTGATTAGTACATGGCTCAACTGATTGATAATAATCAGTTCATTGGGTTGATGACAGCATCAAAGGGGTAAAATGGAACTGCACTCTACAATCCTTATGTAAGACAATAATGCATTCTAAATCGTAAAATATTGCAAGTAAGAGGTGGCCATTGGGAGTACACTATTGCGCCCATAAAACCATCTAAAAACATCCAAAAAGCGCCAACAGTACCCATTTACATGTCGTGACCTGAATTTTAACCAAGTATTAGCGATATTGGTATTATAAGCGCTAACGCAGAAGAACTACTTTTAGTGGCGCTGTGATCACAGGGAGCTAACTAGCTTACGCTGCTATATTGACATATTGAGTTGCTGCATCGCCTCAGAGTTGGTGAAAGTTAATTCTAGATTATAAATCATGCCTCTAACCTGGATAGTAGAAGGTTGTGGACATAAACCCGCAAGTTGGTCAACTTTGACATCCAACTTAGACCCGGAGATGGCCAGAAAGACACGAAAAGACGTTTGTTTTTTAACCCTGTGTGAGGATTATGATGAATTGTTCGTGTAAACGGGAAGATATAAACATTCCATCAGTCTTTATTCCTGTGAGAGCAGACCTTGTACAGTAAGTGATTGTTTTATTATGTTTGTATGTGCTGTTTAGCACTTAGCAATACTGCTACATGATGCTTAGTGTTTCACTAAAGCTGCATCTGTTAAGCACACAGCTGCTAAAACTTGTAGATCATCCTCTATACTCAGCATCAAAAATAGAAGTTTCTGTATCATCGTTTGTCCCAAAGTAGTCTCATCAAGTCTGCCATGATTAGTAGTTGTTGAAAGAAAAAGTGAACGTTGTGATGAGTCTGTGAAATTAATACTTAAAATGAGCGAAATATGTAAATATTACATGTTATTATGGATGTTACTACATTACATATATATTTACAGCATGTATATAAAACCTTGGAGGTTGTTTTTTTAGAGCGCTTTAAAGGCGGAATAGAGCAACTCACATTGACTCCATTGTTAGCCGACTCTTGCTAGCGTTTATTTACTATTTAGAATGCAGGGGGGGGGAAAACACATGTGTTCTTGTCTTACATAAGGATAGTAAATGATAGACAACATTCATAAAAATAAGTGCAGTTCTCCTTTAGGCGTACGTCACATATTTATATTATTTTATACATGTTCACTCACCCTGTAGAAAACAGGAAGGTTGTCAAAGATGAAGGGAACGACAAAGGCAGTGGTCCTCAACACTTTGCTTTTGTTTGGGGAATAGACCTCCAAGGACCTGAGAGAGAGAGAGAGAGAGCGAGAGAAATATATATTAGTGGGGTAACGATTGCTTGATATATCAATAGACCGATTTAAATTCCTAAATTTCAAGTCTATCGATCTGTGCTCGGCAGGTTGGCTTTCCAACAGATAGGTATTGAACAGAGATCGTTTTGAAAGGCATTATATCGATTTTATCGATACTAAAAAAAAGAAAACATTGGATTTAAGAACGGCAGACTTTTTAGGAAGTTGAACACTTAATGATAAGGACATTAAATGTTACTCAAGTCTTCAAGTCATCAAAACAAAAATGGCTGATAGCTACGGCGACTAAGAAAGGTCATAACATACGCAAACGCGCAATTGCCAAAGCCGCAACAAATACAAACAACAACACAATAATATAAAGCCACAACACAACTTTAGGCGACGGACGTGACGTGTAAAGTGGGTTTAAGTGTTTGTGTACGTGCGTGTATAATATGTAAGTGTGTATAAGTCATTATAAATGTGTATTAGTGTGTGTACAACAAGTAAGTGTGTATAGGTGTTTGTATAAGTAGTTATAAATGTGTGTAAGTGTGTCTATAAGTAATTATAAATGTGTATAAGTGTGTGTACAACAAGTAAGTGTGTATAGGTGTTTGTATAAGTAGTTATAAATGTGTGTAAGTGTGTCTATAAGTAATTATAAATGTGTATAAGTGTGTGTACAACAAGTAAATGTGTATAGGTGTTTGTATAAGTGTGTGTATAAGTTAAGTTAAGTTAAAGTGCCAATGGATTGTCACACACACACTAGGTGTGGCAAGTAATTATAAATGTGTGTAAGTGTGTCTATAAGAAATTATAAATGTGTATAAGTGTGTGTACAACAAGTAAATGTGTATAGGTGTTTGTATAAGAGTGTGTATAAGTTAAGTTAAGTTAAAGTGCCAATGATTGTCACACACACACTAGGTGTGGCAAGTAATTATAAATGTGTGTAAGTGTGCATATAAGTAAATATAAATGTGTGTAAGTGTGTGTATAAGTAAATATAAATGTGTGTAAGTGTTTGTACAACAAGTAAGTGTGTATAATTAATTATAAATGTGTGTGTGTGTGTATAATTAATTATAAGTGTGTGTAAGTGTGTGTGTATAATTAATTATAAATGTGTGTAAGTGTGTGTATAAGTAATTATAAATGTGTATAAGTGTGTGTACAACAAGTAAATGTGTATAGATGTTTTTATAAGTGTGTGTATAAGTTAAGTTAAAGTGCCAATGGTTGTCACACACACACTAGGTGTGGCAAGTAAATATAAATGTGTGTAAGTGTGTGTGTACAACAAGTAAGTGTGTATAAGTAATTATAAATGTGTGTAAGTGTGTGTACAACAAGTAAGTGTGTAAAGGTGTTTGTATAAGTGTGTGTATAAGTTAAATTAAGCTAAAGTGCAAATGATTGTCACACACACACACTAGGTGTGGCAAGTAATTATAAATGTGTGTAAGTGTGCGTATAAGTAAATATAAATGTGTGTAAGTGTGTGTACAACAAGTAAGTGTGTGTAAGTAATTATACGTGTGTAAGTGTGTGTATAAGTAATTATAAATGTGTGTAAGTGTGTGTACAACAAGTAAGTGTGTATAAGTCATGATAAATGTGTGTATAAGTAATTATAAATGTGTGTAAGTGCGTGTATAAGTAATTATAAATGTGTGCAAGTGTGTGTATAAGTAATTATAAATGAGTGTAAGTGTGTGTACAACAAGTAAGTATATATAGGTGTTTGTATAAGTGTGTGTATAAGTAATTATAAATGTGTGTAAGTGTGTGTATAAGTAATTATAAATGAGTGTAAGTGTGTGTACAACAAGTAAGTGTGTATAGGTGTTTGTATAAGTGTGTGTACAAGTAATTACAAATGTGTGTAGGTGTGTGTATAAGTAATTATGTGTGTAAGTGTGTGTACAACAAGTACGTATGTATAGGTGTTTGTATAAGTGTGTGTATAAGTAATTATAAATGTGTGTAAGTGTGTGTATAAGTAATTATAAATGTGTGCAAGTGTGTGTATAAGTAATTATAAATGTGTGTAAGTGTGTGTATAAGTAATTATAAATGTGTGTAAGTGTGTGTACAACAAGTAAGTGTGTATAAGTCATGATAAATGTGTGTATAAGTAATTATAAATGTGTGTAAGTGTGTGTATAAGTGCGTATATAAGTAATTATAAATGTGTGCAAGTGTGTGTATAAGTAATTATAAATATGTGTAAGTGTGTGTATAAGTAATTATGTGTGTAAGTGTGTGTACAACAAGTAAGTATATATAGGTGTTTGTATAGTGTGTGTATAAGTAATTATAAATGTGTGTAAGTGTGTGTATAAGTAATTATAAATGTGTGTAAGTGTGTGTACAACAAGTAAGTGTGTATAAGTCATGATAAATGTGTGTATAAGTAATTATAAATGTGTGTAAGTGCGTGTATAAGTGCGTATATAAGTAATTATAAATGTGTGCAAGTGTGTGTATAAGTAATTATAAATGAGTGTAAGTGTGTGTACAACAAGTAAGTGTGTATAAGTCATGATAAATGTGTGTATAAGTAATTATAAATGTGTGTAAGTGTGTGTATAAGTAATTATAAATGAGTGTAAGTGTGTGTACAACAAGTAAGTGTGTATAGGTGTTTGTATAAGTAATTATAAATGTGTGTAAGTGTGTGTATAAGTAATTATGTGTGTAAGTGTGTGTACAACAAGTAAGTATGTATAGGTGTTTGTATAAGTGTGTGTATAAGTAATTATAAATGTGTGTAAGTGTGTGTATAAGTAATTATAAATGTGTGCAAGTGTGTGTATAAGTAATTATAAATGTGTGTAAGTGTGTGTATAAGTAATTATGTGTGTAAGTGTGTGTACAACAAGTAAGTATATATAGGTGTTTGTATAAGTGTGTGTATAAGTAATTATAAATGTGTGTAAGTGTGTGTATAAGTAATTATAAATGTGTGTAAGTGTGTGTACAACAAGTAAGTGTGTATAAGTCATGATAAATGTGTGTATAAGTAATTATAAATGTGTGTAAGTGTGTGTATAAGTGCGTATATAAGTAATTATAAATGTGGGCAAGTGTGTGTATAAGTAATTATAAATGTGTGTAAGTGTGTGTACAACAAGTAAGTGTGTATAAGTCATGATAAATGTGTGTATAAGTAATTATAAATGTGTGTAAGTGTGTGTATAAGTGCGTATATAAGTAATTATAAATGTGTGCAAGTGTGTGTATAAGTAATTATAAATATGTGTAAGTGTGTGTATAAGTAATTATGTGTGTAAGTGTGTGTACAACAAGTAAGTATATATAGGTGTTTGTATAAGTGTGTGTATAAGTAATTATAAATGTGTGTAAGTGTGTGTATAAGTAATTATAAATGAGTGTGTGTGTACAACAAGTAAGTGTGTATAGGTGTTTGTATAAGTGTGTGTACAAGTAATTATAAATGTGTGTAGGTGTGTGTATAAGTAATTATGTGTGTAAGTGTGTGTACAACAAGTAAGTATGTATAGGTGTTTGTATAAGTGTGTGTATAAGTAATTATAAATGTGTGTAAGTGTGTGTATAAGTAATTATAAATGTGTGCAAGTGTGTGTATAAGTAATTATAAATGTGTGTAAGTGTGTGTATAAGTAATTATGTGTGTAAGTGTGTGTACAACAAGTAAGTATATATAGGTGTTTGTATAGTGTGTGTATAAGTAATTATAAATGTGTGTAAGTGTGTGTATAAGTAATTATAAATGTGTGTAAGTGTGTGTACAACAAGTAAGTGTGTATAAGTCATGATAAATGTGTGTATAAGTAATTATAAATGTGTGTAAGTGCGTGTATAAGTGCGTATATAAGTAATTATAAATGTGTGCAAGTGTGTGTATAAGTAATTATAAATGAGTGTAAGTGTGTGTACAACAAGTAAGTGTGTATAAGTCATGATAAATGTGTGTATAAGTAATTATAAATGTGTGTAAGTGCGTGTATAAGTAATTATAAATGTGTGTAAGTCTGTGTATAAGTAATTATAAATGAGTGTAAGTGTGTGTACAACAAGTAAGTGTGTATAGGTGTTTGTATAAGTAATTATAAATGTGTGTAAGTGTTTGTATAAGTAATTATGTGTGTAAGTGTGTGTACAACAAGTAAGTATGTATAGGTGTTTGTATAAGTGTGTGTATAAGTAATTATAAATGTGTGTAAGTGTGTGTATAAGTAATTATAAATGTGTGCAAGTGTGTGTATAAGTAATTATAAATGTGTGTAAGTGTGTGTATAAGTAATTATGTGTGTAAGTGTGTGTACAACAAGTAAGTATATATAGGTGTTTGTATAAGTGTGTGTATAAGTAATTATAAATGTGTGTAAGTGTGTGTATAAGTAATTATAAATGTGTGTAAGTGTGTGTACAACAAGTAAGTGTGTATAAGTCATGATAAATGTGTGTATAAGTAATTATAAATGTGTGTAAGTGTGTGTATAAGTGCGTATATAAGTAATTATAAATGTGGGCAAGTGTGTGTATAAGTAATTATAAATGTGTGTAAGTGTGTGTATAAGTAATATGTGTGTAAGTGTGTGTACAACAAGTATATATAGGTGTTTGTATAAGTGTGTGTATAAGTAATTATAAATGTGTGTAAGTGTGTGTATAAGTAATTATAAATGAGTGTAAGTGTGTGTACAACAAGTAAGTGTGTATAGGTGTTTGTATAAGTGTGTGTATAAGTAATTATAAATGTGTGTAGGTGTGTGTATAAGTAATTAGAAATGTGTGTAGGTGTGTGTATAAGTAATTATGTGTGTAAGTGTGTGTACAACAAGTAAGTATGTATAGGTGTTTGTATAAGTGTGTGTATAAGTAATTATAAATGTGTGTAAGTGTGTGTATAAGTAATTATAAATGTGTGTAAGTGTGTATAAGTAATTATAAATGGGTGTAAGTGTGTGTACAACAAGTAAGTGTGTATAGGTGTTTGTATAAGTGTGTGTATAAGTAATTATAAATGGGTGTAAGTGTGTGTACAACAAGTAAGTGTGTATAGGTGTTTGTATAAGTGTGTGTATAAGTAATTATAAATGTGTGTAAGTGTGTGTATAAGTAATTATAAATGTGTGTAGGTGTGTGTATAAGTAATTATGTGTGTAAGTGTGTGTACAACAAGTAAGTTTGTATAAGTGTGTGTATAAGTAATTATAAATGTGTGTAAGTGTGTGTATAAGTAATTATAAATGTGTGTAAGTGTGTATAAGTAATTATAAATGGGTGTAAGTGTGTGTACAACAAGTAAGTGTGTATAGGTGTTTGTATAAGTGTGTGTATAAGTAATTATAAATGGGTGTAAGTGTGTGTACAACAAGTAAGTGTGTATAGGTGTTTGTATAAGTGTGTGAATATGTAATTATAAATGTGTGTAAGTGTGTGTATAAGTAATTATAAATGGGTGTAAGTGTCTGTACAACAAGTAAGTGTGTATAGGTGTTTGTATAAGTGTGTGTATAAGTAATTATAAATGGGTGTAAGTGTGTGTACAACAAGTGTGTATAGGTGTTTGTATAAGTGTGTGTATAAGTAATTATAAATGTGTGTAGGTGTGTGTATAAGTAATTATACATGTGTGTAAGTGTGTACAACAAGTTAAGTGTGTATTAGGTGATTGTATAGGTAATTATAAATGCGTGTAAGTGTGCATATAAGTAATTATACATGTGTGTGTACAACAAGTAAGTGTGTATTAGGTGTTTGTGTAAGTAATTATAAATGTGTGTAAGTGTGTGTATAAGTAATTATACAAGTGTGTAAGTGTGTGTACAACAAGTAAGTGTGTATTAGGTGTTTGCATAAGTAATTATAAATGTGTGTAACGTAAACGCCACAAGACAATGTCATAGATTACAACATAACAACTGTCAGCTACAGCACGATTGCAAAAGCCACAATAAATACAAACGACAACACAATAATATAAAACCACAACACAACTTTAAGCGACGGACGTGAGAGCGGAGCAAGTTACAGCGAAGGACCGACTTCCTGAACATAGTACATTAGTATTGCAGAGAAAGTAAAAAAAAAAAAGAAAAATAAGTTACTTATGAATGAATAATCTGTTCCATGTTTATTAAAATAAGAGCAGTAGTAGGTTAAACCACAGCTCATTTAATCTGAAAAGATTTGCTTGCACTTCATTTCTCAGGTAAATCTACTGCTAATTCAACCTGAAGAAATGTTGGTTACACTTTATTTTTGATGTTATTATTATTGGGAAATTAATTTATGTTAAAAAACAAACGCAGAAGTGGCAGGTTAAAATGTTGCTTACTTTTATTGAAAATGTCTTGAATATTGAACATGTTATGTGTTCCTCTTGTTAATTGAAGCTAAAATGTTGCTTGCACTTTATTCAAATGAGATGTGAATGCATTGTTTATTACTTGTTTGTATCCATGATTCATGTATACATCATTTCCTTACAAGATATAACATTAATTGTCGTTTACTTGTTTGTTTGTATCATAATTCATGTACACATAATTTCCTTACAAGAAATACCAGCAATATAGGAAAAATCACCTATAGTGTCTACTATTTATTTTACACTCGCACTGCTTGATTTGTTTTTGATATAAAG
The DNA here is from genome assembly GCF_033978785.1 of Entelurus aequoreus. NCBI lineage: Eukaryota > Metazoa > Chordata > Actinopteri > Syngnathiformes > Syngnathidae > Entelurus > Entelurus aequoreus. Next base: position 3,109,236 of record NC_084750.1, read on the forward strand.
TTACTGAATCCATGTCAACTCACGCCATAGTTTTGGATCGTATTGTTCTGAAAAAATGTATGTTGTATCGGCAACCACCAGGAATCGTTGTTAAAAAGGAATGGTTGCCGCCCTAAAATGCAAATGAAGGGCGTGTGGTCTCACCGTGAGTAGCAGGACAGGCTGGTGCAGAACAAAGAGTTGCCAAAGGCAATGGGCACAAAGTGCTGATGGAGCCAACTGTTCACCCAACTGTCTGGCATCACGTAGCAACCATAGCTAATAGCACTTCCTGCGGGAAAACAAAGTGTTTACCACTTCACTATGATAAAACACTCACAGTACCTGGCCCATAGCATTTACTTATATGACCCAATCCAAAAGCACCTTTCCCACTCATGGCGCAAATAAACTGGAAAACAAAAAAAGTCAACACACTGCATAACACAACCGGCCCACTGAAATGTGTGGATGTTATAAAATAAATGTCCAAGCACAACACATAATTCAAAATGTCTCAGGAAGCCTGTGGTAGGTAGACCTGGGGCCGTACTTATCAAGCTTCTTAGAGTGCCATTTTACACTTAAGTCCTGAGAATTTGCGAAATTTAGTCCTACTCTCAAACTTAAGAATAAAAGCTTTTTATCAACGTTCTTAAGTCTAAGAATCACTCCTACTCTCCACGATATTTAAGTCTTAAGTGGTTAGGAGTTGCCAGCAGGGGATGGCACTGAGGCGAGAGAGACGTGCGCGAACATTCAGGGAGCGGAACGATGTCCTGGATTTGTTTGATGACGAGCAGCTGATCAAACGGTATCGTTTAGACAGAGCGGATATTATTTTTGTCACAGATTTCATACTTTTCGATTCCTTGTTGATTTCTGCATGTGTCTGCAGTGGGCTAGTATATATAGAGCCACCCACACCAGTTTCAAATTAGTTGCCTAATTAATGAATTGGAAAGAAAATGTTATGACAGTAGCGTATGTGTGTGGCCGTGAGGTGAGTGACGTCAGTGAGTGTGTGGGCGATAGAAGAGAGGGAGCGGTAGCGTGAGTGCCGGCGGGGACTAGTTTGTTTTGTATTATTTTGTAGTTTATTGTCAAAATATACACTCCCATTGTCCACTTAAATATTTCCAAGATATTTCTTTATTCTTAGACAACGGATTCCCTTCCGTGATTGGTCATTTCTATGGACACAGAAATGACGTCACCTAAAATTCCGTTTACGGCACATAGTAATGTCGTAATTCAGCTCTGAGTGTGACACTTAAGATTCAGTCCTACACTTCGCTGAAAGTGTGAGTAAGACGCTTGATAACTAACTTTTAAGTGCAGCTTTCAGCGAAAAATGTATTTACTCTTAAGTCAACTCTTAGCAGACTTCTTAGGAGTAATTCTAAGAAGCTTGATAAGTACGGCCCCAGGAGTACAAATACCTGGGTGCCATACTTGACAACTGGCTAAAATCTTCCTCCCGCTCAGAGGATATTACGAAAATACCTTCTTAGGAGGCTCAATTCCTTCGAAGTCAGCAAGAACATCCTCCTGACTTTCTACTACTCCATCATGGAGAGCATCATTACATTCTCTATAACCTGCTGGTTCCACTCTACCAGCCTCCAGAACAGAAAGCGCCTGCAGAACATGGTCAAAGTCTGTTCTAAAATCATTGGACTTCCTGTAAGGAATCTGTCTAACATCTACGAGCTTCAGACACTCAAGTTAGCAGGTGGAATCATGCAGAACCCCTCACACGCTTCCACAGGACGTCAGCTTTGTTGGCCCTACTGCAGGACACAGAAGAAGAGCAACCTTTGTCCCCAGAGCTGATCAAGTCCTGCGGCCGTATTTATCAAGCGTCTTAGAGTGCCATTTTACACTTAAGTCCTGAGAATTTGCGAAATTTAGTCCTACTCTCAAACTTAAGAATAAAAGCTATTTATAAACTTTCTTAAGTCTAAGAATCACTCCTACTCTCCACGATATTTAAGAGACCTTCAGAGGCGTCCTAAGAGGTTAGGAGTTGCCAGCAGGGGATGGCACTGAGGCGAGAGAGACGTGCGCGAACGTTCAGGGAGCGGAAGGATGTCCTGGCTTTGTTTGATGACGAGCAGCTGATCAAACAGTATCGTTTAGACAGAGCGGGTATTATTTTTGTCACAGATTTAATAATTTTCGGGTCCATGTTGATTTCTGCATGTGGCTGCAGTGGGCTAGTATATGTAGAGCCACCCACACCAGTTTCAAATTAGTTGCCTAATTAATGAATTGGAAAGAAAATATTATGAGAGTAGCGTATGTGTGGCCCTTTAATAGGTGACAGCATGTGAGGTGAGTGACGTCAGTGAGTGTGTGGGCGAGAGAAGAGAGGGAGCGGTAGCGTGAGTGCGGGCGGGTACTAGTTTGTTTTGTGTTGGCTGTGTGCAAGCAATCAATAAAGCAAGATTCGCAACTTATCGCCGGACTCATCATTCACCCTAAAGTCGTCCGCTGTGGAGACCCACTGCCGGGTAGAGTGAAGGGTGTTGCCCCGAGCATACATCGGCCCTGGAGAAGTGTCTCCCCTGCGATTTTCGACTACGGTCTGGGAGCAGGAAGCAGGAAAGGTGCAACAAAAAGGAAACATGTATTTTTGATTCATTGCCAATATTGTTTGTTTTGTATTATTTTGTAGTTTAGTGTCAAAATATACACTCCCATTGTCCACTTAAATATTTCTAAGATATTTCTTCATTCTTAGACAAGGGATTCCCTTCCGTGATTGGTCATTTCTATGGACACAGAAATGACGTCACCTAAAATTCCGTTTACGGCACATAGTAATGTCGTAATTCAGCTCTGAGTGTGACACTTAAGATTCAGTCCTACACTTCGCTTAAAGTGTGAGTAAGACGCTTGATAACTAACTTTTAAGTGCAGCTTTCAGCGAATAATTTATTTACTCTTAAGTCAACTCTTAGCAGACTTCTTAGGAGTAATTCTAAGAAGCTTGATAAATACGGCCCCTGATCCCCGACACCCCCACCCGCCTGCTCCTAACTAACCCCAAAGACTTGTTATTATGCTAACAGGGCACTTTATTATGATTCTTACAGTATACCATTTATATAGCGCTAGTATATTTTTAATCTGTCGTCCTATTATGTGCCATGCACCACAATCACTTTTTTATCTAATATCTACCTACTTGCACATAGCTCTGTATGTATGGATATCTTTTTGTTTAACTATAATGTTGTGTTTCACTTGAAATCCTCGCTCATTTACTGCTCTGTGTGCCTCTTAATTGCCCCACGAGGACAAGTAAAATATTTTGAATTTAATTGAAGTGAATCCCCTGCAATGCATGATGGGAAAAATGTAAAACACTCACTCCACACTTATGTTTGGGGCATTTTAGCTGCTTGATATTTCTGATTGATGACAAAACGTACGGAAGTAAACAAGGTAGGAGTCCAACTTTCACATACTCTTAACACCCATTTATATTAATTATATATCCATTATATTAATATAATATGTGTATATATATATATATATATACACACACACACACGCACACACACATATATATATATACATACATAATATATATATATATTTTTTTTTTTACATATACATTCTCCTATATGTATATATACATATACACTCATATATAGGGATGTCACGGTATGAAAATTTATTATTATGGTTATTGTGGCCAAATATCTCACGGTTATTATTATCGGCGTAATTTTATATGTGCTCAACATTTTCAAAAACAACTTATACTGAAATCCTGAAAAAAACAAACAACGCATTCAAAATGTACTGTATATATGTACCTCAAGTACAAAGTTCAATGTGCATATCAAAGCAACACAAGCATTATAAACAAAGTAATATGGCAGAAACAAAATAATACTATAAACAAATAAAAATAAATGTGAACATTTCGCAAGATGACACCTTATGGACAAAAGACGTAACTGCACTTTTTGTCCATATAGCTAAAAATAGTGTTCATATATGAGGTCAAGTCTGTTGTCTTGTTTGGTAAAACAGTGTTGGGGTGTAATTTGTAATGTCTAATAAAAAGGCTCTAGATATGTTTTTGTTCATTAATCGTATCAGCAGGTCAGATTTTTTATTACATGACAACTTTATCTCTATTTTTACATTTAGATAGAAAGAGGTATACATATACATAGATATACATATACATGTATACATATGTATACACATATATATACATATACATGTATACATACACATATACATGTATATACATACACATGTATATATACACACGTACAGTATATATACACATATGCATGTATACACACACGTATATACATGTA